>NW_027639767.1:0-34891 GCF_949606895.1 Notothenia rossii
TAAATGAAGCTTCAGCATGGAGACGACACACAATATGAATCCATTTAATTTCCATTTAAAGCTCCTAATTTGTTTTCTGGTCAGCTGGTGTGTAGATATGGTTTTGGGTAAACACGCTTTTTACTCTACGGATTAAGACTTCACGGCTACAATTTCCATAATCATCATGTTATATAACACAATGAGTTTATTTCATTTTCACTTCATCTTATTTCATATTCATTTTCGAAAGCAGGTCAATTAAAATCAACTGCACGGAGAGAATATCTGTGGGATTTTCTTAATGTTGTGTTGGCACTTTCAATTACTGCATAGATTTGGGGGGAGTTTGATTTGTATGAAGCAATGTGTGCTGCAGAAACATTGCGAGGAGATCCACATTAATCTGCTATTCAAGTGAAAGGAGAGTAAGCCTTGGTGTCCCTGAGCCTTCGCCTCTGTCTCTGTCACTTTGATTTACAATGGAGGAAGACTGTGTGCTGCATCAACTTCATCTGAATCCTACTGTAGCCTCTGCATTCATCCCTAAAGCTGTTAGGAATAAAAAACTAATCCTGTGAGCAAGGTTCCTTAAGTTTATGTGTGTTGTATAATGCTGTGTTAAACTGGAAGATCTGATGAGCATGCAAGGATTTAAGCTTTTGTTAAACACCACACAGAGAACTCTAATACTCAGGAGACATCATATTTAGAGGGTGAATGTTGTGAAGTGCATTTCCTCAAAAACTGTACTTAAAGACCCTGTGAAGTGTGCACCTGTGCATGATCTGTTATGCTAATACGTATAGTAATGACCAAAATTGTCCATTGGAACCCATATCAAAAGATGTTGGAATAGCAACGAATTTGACGAGTTTTGAATTTTCCGGGGAAATCTGCAGTCGACCTTCGCCTTCGTGGGCGTGGCTTGCGATCTACTGCGTGACGTCACGAGATGGACGCCGCCGCACTGTTTACATTCACCACCGTTCGTTTTTTCTCTTTTTCAAAGTCGAATTTCTCAACGTTTTTGAGCTAGTATTTTCCTGGAAAGTGTGTCGGAGTCGACTGGAAGTGATTGCCAATCGAGAAAACCTGACAATGGAGGCGACAGTGAAGAAAGAGGGATGAAAAACACAGGGGAAACGATGCATTGCCGCTGGCTGTAGTAATGTCAAGTCTGCCGAAGTGGTGATGTTTCTGTTCCCAAAAGATGAAGGTGAGCCTGGCTGGTGTCATTGTTTCGTAGATTCTTTGATTGATCATGATAAATAAAGGCCAGTGGTCGATTCGAGAGAGAGAGAGAGAAAGAGAGACTGAGAGAGTTACAGGGTTGTTGTTAGCATCTGGTGCTAGCTCTGAGCTAACGGAGATTAGCTGTTTCAACAATAAGGAGAGGGAGAGTGCTCTCCTGTGGGACTGAGAGAGATAACGTCAGCTCAGGGAGGTAAACTGTAGCCTAAGTTATCTCAGTGGGTTTGGTCATCTATGTAAACAAATATTTCCATCTATGTAATATTAGTTGTATAAAATAGGTTAAGAAATCCTTCCAATGTTTTTTGATTATTGAAATATATGTTTCATATGAGTGTTGAGAGCTGTATCCATAAATCTCTTAATGTTGCCCTCAAAGTGCACCAGATTGATCACTTTCCTCATCTATCCTGTCTGAAAAGCTGTCCAAATCAATCATTTCTCTCACACTAGTATCACTTTCCAAAGTCTCCGCCATGTTTACAATCGCAACTGGGTACATCTTGTGACGTCACAGCCACTATCGTCTGCAACTTCCGTTAGGCTCAGACGGCAAAATTAATAATTCATTAATTAATTAATTATGAATTATTAAAAATTATTTTAGCCATGACCAGGCGCAATGATATGTAAGGAATGAAACTGCCATTTCATTTTGGTGCAAAAACATGCACTTCACTGGGTCTTTAAGGACATTTTGGAAAGCCCCACTTCTTTGAATCTTTGTCCATGGTAGATAGATGATGTTGAAGACGATTGCTTTTGAACGGTTAGATCACTCCAAGTCAAAGGTCCCCTATCATACTGTTTTTCATCAATATATCACAGGTCTCAGATACAGATAGGGATGTCCCGATCACCTTTTTTTGCTCCCGATCCGATTCCAATCATTTGATTTTGACAATTTGCCGATACCGATTTTTCCCGATCCGATCTTTATGCAATGCATTGAGAGAAAAAAAAGAAAAAAAGCATTCAAGTTGTCCCTTAAGGTTATTTTTTTATTTAAATTGGATATTCTATCCAACATGGATATCGCTTCTTTCTTTCACAGCAGCATTGGATCAGTTCAGTTGTGCAGCATTGGATCAAAACAAAATAAAGCTTATCAGTACTCGTTGGCTTACTGCTACAATTAGACACTGCGCCCACTCTGTTGCCAGATTTGAGAGAAATAAGCAGGTCTATGAAAACAAGCCCCAAAGAAGCAACACATACATGATGTTGTGTAATTTGAAACCAAAACTAAGGCCTCAGGATGACTTTAAGACTTGAACATGGTCATTTTTGTTTTGTAACATTGAATACAACATTTTTAAAAAAGTATTTAAAAAAAAAGAAAAAAAAATCCCGATCCCCGATTTTTTTTCTCCCGATTCCGATCTTTTGAAAATCACGTGATCGGCTCCGATCCCCGATCCCGTGATTGGATCGGGACATCTCTATATACAGAGCCTGTCTCTGATTGGATATAACACCAAACAGATCATTGCAGCATTACCCATAATCCCCTCTGTTTCAGCCCTGTTTCCAAAGTGCTGATTCTCTGTCGGTTACATTAGATGAAAATAAGGAGCCCCTCCCCACGCCCCTCTGAGAGACATTTGGTTACAAAGAACTCAATGGTGCTCTAGGAGGAGATTCAGGTGATAAGGGGGGGGTGGGGGGGGGGTGGCGACCTTGGTTGCTGATTGGCTAATGGTTACACAAGACAAAACTTTATTCCAGAAACTGAAGATGGGCAAACAAGATACTTATTAGATTGGACTTTTTGGATAAGCTGAATCTGTGAAAAAGAAGGGCAAGGATATATAAGTTATGACTGAAAGTAAAAGCAAAGAGACTCACCCTCTCCTCCTCCTCCCTGAGGTCTGGCATGGTGCTGACACACAGCGTCACAGCGGTGATGGCTACAAATATAACCGACAAACAGGCGAAGATCTTCCCGGGTAAACCAGAGTGTGGGTTCTCCACCATGTCCCTTAATCTCCTCATGCATCCCCCCGCTCGAGTCTCTTCTGGAGCCTCAGGCGGTTGTGGACTCTCCTGGCAGGATTGTGGCGTCGTTAGCTCTGCTTCCTCTTCCTCCTCCAGTCTCTGTTGCTCCTTGAACTCTGCCTGTCTGAGCCTCAGTTTCCTAAGGCAGCACCAGTCTAGATTTTTCTCCTCCACCCCCCAATAGAGCAGCTCCTCTTGGAACGACAGGGCGCACATTTCCCTCAGTAGCCTCAGTTTCCCCGCCGCTAAGAAACACACGATTGTGCGGAAAGCCGACGGACTTCGGTCGAAGAAATACTCATTTCGGCTGCTGTCGTAATCGTCACACAAATCCATGATTTCATCCTCGTTGCTGCAGCTTCGCAACTTCCCCAATCGAGTCAAAGGGAATTCGTCCAACGTAGACCAAGGGATTTGGTACTTGATCCCGCCGACGTTGATAATGGCCGCCCCGTCAGAAAGGCCGATCCCTCCTCCATCTTGTTGTCGAGGCTGAGGCTGGAGAAGAAGCTTGGCTCGCTTGTAGAACAAACCCTTTTTGGCCAGGACCTCCTTCTTGTTCTCCACAGGTTGGAAGTGGAAGGTGGTGAACTGGTGCTCGGAGGTCCCTGCCAGGAAGGCCACCTCCTGGTACATCACGGCCACTTGTCCTGCACAATGTGATGTTCTTCACAGGTGAGGTGACTAGAAGTTGTCACCCATTCAGCAACACAGAACGTCTCTGTGGGACAGAAAAGAAAAGACTGTCACGATCTGTCTGTGTTTTATTTTGTATTATTAAGATCTGTCTTTGTGCACCCCCCTAGTTATGTCTGCTCTTACTTCCTGTCTCTGGATTTTCCTCCTGTTTGATTGCCTGATTGTGTTCACCTGTGTTTTTTCTCCCTCCCCATCTGTGTCTTGTCTTGGTGATCACTGTATTTTTATGATCAAATAGTTTACACAAGAGACAAGCATGACCATAAGACTAGACAAGCTACATCAGGCCATCTACTGGCACCTAAACCCAGGACCAATCGTCTGAAATCGTCTGTGTCTTATAGAGCCATAAAGGAATGGAACTCATTGCCAAACTGCCTCGCTGAAATAGAGTCCAGAGCCTCTTTCAAGAAGAGATTGAAGGGCCATCTAGTAATGACCATGTACCCTTGTGAGCTGTGAACCCTAATTGAATTTGATCGCATGCTTTGTACTGGTGGGTGTCTCTAGTGCACTCATCCTTGGCTGAGGTTGACATTGAAAGTGGATGACATTGTTTGACTGTTTCTATACACCGATTGAATGTATATGTATAGATGTGTATGTATGGTCACATGTATGTGTGTTTGTGTATTGAATGTATATATGTATGTTGATATGTATGCTTATGTACATGTGTAGACATTTGCTATTTCAAACAACCCCTGTGTACTTTTTTGTTTTTAATTTACTTTGACTAATTTTGTTTGCTATTTCATTTGTCACTTTCGGGTCTCTAAAAATATATGATTTTAAAAACTGTACTTGTATTATAATGTGACCCCAAATAAATAAAGAATAAAAAAAAAAAAAGTTGATGACATTGTTGATGATGTTGGAGATTGTTGATGATATTGGAGATTGTTGATGATGTTGGTGATTGTTGATGATATTGGAGATTGTTGATGATATTGGTGATGTTGATGATATTGGTGATGTTGTTAATGTTGTTAATGATGTCAGGACTTATGTCTTGAATGTTGTTGTATTATTGTTGTATTGTTTTAAGTGTCGGACCCCAGGAAGAGTAGCTTTTGTCAAGAGCAAAAGCTAATGGGTATAAGTTTTGTTCATCTTTCAGTTGGTGTGAGATCCTTGTCTAAATTGAATGTGTTCACTGGGGGAGAGAGTTCTGCTCTGTATGTGTATTTTTTAGCCTTGAAATAAAGGTATTTTCAGTTAAACCTTGGATCTGTTCCTGCATTTGGGTGCTGCCTGCTTCGCTCACCCTGATAAAGACAACCATTACAGCCATGGCCGATCTGTCAACACTCTCACTTCATTCAAACAATCCCTCGAAACTCACCTTTTCACTCTTGCCTTCAACTCCTAATCCACTAAGCCTTCGCCCTTATTCCGCCTAGCTTAGCACTTTTTACTCTTGTTGTTATTTTTCTTCTTTACTTGCTTGTAAAGCGCCTTGAGCACCAGGAAAGGCGCTTTATAAATCACATGTATTATTATTATTATTATTATTATTATTATTATTATTACATTTACTCAGTGTCTATGCAGGCTTTTTAGGATTGCATGGTTTAATTATATCTATCTATCCATCTATCCATCCATCCATCCATCCATCCATCCATCCATCCATCCATCCATCTATCTATCTATCTATCTATCTATCTATCCATCCATCCATCCATCCATCCATCCATCCATCCATCCATCTATCTATCTATCCATCCATCCATCTATCTATCTATCTATCTATCTATATATCCATCCATCATCCATCCATCCATCCATCCATGCATCATCCATCCATCTATCCATCCATCCATCCATCCATCCATCATCCATCCATCCATCCATCCATCCATCTCCTTAGCAAACACTTGAGATACGTCAGTCTTTAAAAGTTTTAAAGAAGTCAGTATGTCTCAGACAAAGTACTCGTTGAATGGCTGAAGAAACATTATATCCATTTTAATGATTATTGTGTCTCGTCCATCTCTTAGACCTGATCACAAAGCATGTAAGTTCCAGTTGAATCGCCTTGATTTGTGCATTTGGTCATGCAAATACATTTGCATTAACGTTTTTATGCAACTTTTGACCAAACGAAAAAAGCCATCTTGACGAACCAGAATTGAGGAAGCTATCGTAGCTTATTAGCTGTATTGCACAATTAGCAATGTTCACTATATTAGATAAGTGCCTAGAATGAGTGGATTCATTTTGGTGCATCACTTTCTACCAAAACCTATAAACACTTTTCTTTTCAGACATGGACAGACTGTACTAACTTGGTCTCTTTCAGTATAATCTATGACGCATTTCCTTTCAGTCAGACAACAATGTTAGCCTCGGAAGAAAACATTTCCTGCTTCACACGGTATGTGAGGAGACTTGAGACCATTCAGCAACTCAGAGCATCAAGAATAGCCAGCAAATACATGTATTCAATGTGTTTACATGCTTTTATGAAGGCATGGCTTAAATCTTTCTATTATATCATAAAACATTCGGTCCATGGTATGTGCTGTGACTTTTAATCCACCTAAATTGGACAGTATCAGACTTAGAGAGGAAACACAGGTATATAATGTAGTCCTCACAAAGGAAAACATATTTTGTCAACAGTACAATCCTTTTTTTTTAAACTACATCTCTTGTTTGACTGAAAGAAGAACACATAAATAATGTTGAAGAAGACCCGCAAAACTAAAACAGCGTATATATAAATCTTCTCTGCACTCTAATTGCAATGGAAGATCAAAGAAAAGCAACTTTATGTCAGCCTGAACCAAAAGCGTAAACACTAATAATGTTGTTTTTCCATTCAATGCACCACCAGGCATTGTGTAAGTAACTGTGAAAAACAGCACAATGAGGCAGAGATGGTCTAAAAGCAACGCATCAACGGCTACATACAGAGACAAGGGAAGGTATTTTGAGTGGGGGTGCTGAGGCGCTGGACTCCAGTGAACACGGGCGCTATAGAGCACGCACAAAAGCGCGAGCACCAGGGGCGCTACAGTGGAATGTTCTACTGCAACACTCCCCACACGCAAACACACAGTACACCCGCGACTGTTACAATGAAGGCTTAATAATCAGCTCACGGCATACTGTATAGGCAGGGGTATTGTATTTCATAACTGTTTTTCCTTTATTCTCTTATTTTTTTTATAACTATAATGATCGTATGAAGGTGTGCTGCGGAAATAATCTTTTTAATAATTTGTGACCAAACCGTTTGAGACCCACTGAGATAACTTAGACTAAAGTTAACTATCTAAACACTCAGAGAGTCCTTTAGCTCACCTGAGCCTCTCAGTCTGAGAGGAGAGGACTCTCCTCCAGCTTGTTGTGGAACAAACAGCTCCTTATGTCCGTTAGTGCAGCTAGCTAACCAGGTGCTAACAACACGGTCCCTGCTGGCACCGGTCTCTCTCTCTCTCTCTCTCTCTCTCTCTCTCTCTCTCTCTCTCTCTCTCTCTCTCTCTCTCTCTCTCTCTCTCACTAAATGCGCTATTTCCACACACACAGAGAGCCGAGCTTGAATGACACAAGCACACTTTTATTTCCATGCAACTCTCTGATTGGTCTGGTGTCTTGCCTCTGTTGCATTCACTGAACACAGGAAATTACAGTCCTGCCGTCCTCTCTAGTGTCATGATGAGGTTCACGTAAAGCACGGTTAATGTATTATATTATTGCACCGCCTGCCTGCCGCTAGGGGGTGCTGCAGCGCCCTCAGCATCCCCCTTCCCGCGCCCATGGCTACATACAACATATGTGAAGCAAACACATGTTAAATGTATGTGGTTATGGTTTATTCATGTTTCATTTCATATGAACACACAGCTTCTGAAGGCATTATTCAAAACAGGCTTTTCTGTCCACATGAGAAAGGATCAAAAGGACAACTGTAGGCTCTGCTAAATATAGGGAGGCTTTTCTAAGAACAATGCATTACTTATTTATGTGGTTAAGGATGTAGTTAAGTTGATTGTAAAGGAGTTTGACATTTTTTAAGGGATGTATGACGTAACTGTACAGTAACTGTTAGACGAACACATACGTATGTGAGAATGCTGTTCATTGATTACAGTTCAGCCTTCAATACCATTGTGACCTCCAAGCTGGCCATCAACCTCAGAGACCTCGGGCTCAACAGCGCCCTCTGTGACTGGATCCTGACGGGCAGACCCCAGGCAGTGCGGGTGGGAAACATCTCATCCTCCACCCTGATCCTCAACACCGGAGCCCCTCAAGGCTGCGTGCTCAGCCCTCTCCCCTACTCCCTGTTCACTCATAACTACGTGGCCACACACAGCTCCAACACCATCGTGAAGTTTGCTGATGACACGACCATCATCGGCCAGATCACTGACGGCGAAGAGACGGCGTACAGAGAGGAAGTCGAAAACCTGACATCTTGGTGCCAGGATAACAACCTCCATCTCAACGTCAGCAAAACCAAGGAGCTGATTGTGGACTACAGGAAGCAGCAGAAAGAGGGACACGCCCCCATCACCATCAATGGGACTACGGTGGGGAGAGTCAGCAGCTTCAGGTTCCTCGGTGTTCACATCACTGAGGACCTGACATGGACTCTCCACTGAGGACCTGACATGGACTCTTCACACCACCACCATCCCCAAAAAAGCTCGACAGCGGCTCTTCTTCCTCCGCAGGCTGAGGAGGTTCAAAATGGACTCCAGGATACTCTGCAACTTCTACAGGTGCACCACAGAGAGGATCCTGACCTTCTACAGGTGCTCCATAGAGAGGATCCTGACCTTCTACAGGTGCTCCATAGAGAGCATCCTGACCTTCTACAGTTGCACCATAGAGAGTATCCTGACCTACAGGTGCTCCATAGAGAGCATCCTGACCTTCTACAGGTGCTCCATAGAGAGCATCCTGACCTACAGGTGCTCCATAGAGAGCATCCTGACCTTCAGGTGCTCCATAGAGAGTATCATGACCTACAGGTGCTCCATAGAGAGTATCCTGACCTTCAGGTGCTCCATAGAGAGTATCATGACCTACAGGTGCTCCATAGAGAGTATCCTGACCTACAGGTGCAGAGTATCCTGACTGGCTGCATCACGGCCTGGTACGGCAGCTGCACCACCCTCAATCGTAAGGCTTTACAGAGGGTGGTGAAAACTGCACAGAACATCACCAGGACGGAGCTGCCATCCATGGAGGACCTTTACTCCCAGCAGCTCAGGAAGAAAGCCCTCAGGATTATAAAATGAACTATTATGAACTATTTTTAATACCTGGAGACCAGAGGAATGTTCTCTCCCAGACCAGCTGCAAAATGTAAATGATCCAACAAGCTCACAGTACTAATATGTTACTCTATCACATTAATAATACATTTTTATTTCATCTTGACAGCAAGTCGGACCCCCTGCTGCTTATGCTGACTCATCACTCGCTGATCAAATTGTGAAAATGTCTGTTTGGGTTGACTCTCTTCACACAAAATCCCTCTCTTTAGATCCAATTACACTCTTCTGAAGTCAAGCTGAGACACTTCTTGTTTTATTAAATACAGGAACATCTGGATGCAAAATAAACATAACTAGGGCTGTTTTATAGCAACAGGCCATCTAACGATATCTGTTCTGCACCTGAGGCAAGAGATGATGAAGCAGGGGCATCGTCAGATCAAATTAAGAGTGAGACCCCTGCAGCTATCCTCAGAGTTTACTCTTTTATATTATGTGCCCAGTCATTGGCTGTTTTCTCGAAAGGAGGGGGGCTCAGAGAGCTCCACAGCAACTCAGCAAAATGCTTCTGACAGCAGAGGTTTATTGAGCATGACACTGAACCCAGGGGGGGTTTAAAGGAGCACAGAGAGAATATATTTCTATAGGACGAGCTTCACAGAGAGGCCAACGTGTCAAACAAGGCTTATTGAATGATGGGAATACTTCATATTTATATTTATACATGCCAGTCGTGTACAGTAGCTAAGTATATACACTTATTCCATAAAAAGCGAATAAGCTGTAAAGATTTGTTAAGCATGCATAGGCCTGTCGCGATAATCGATAAATTGACTTATCGTACGATAAATAAAAATGGACTCGATAACTTTTCTGAGCTCGATAAATTGCCGTTTACATGCGTGTTTGTTTACATAAGGATGTGACCAGCATTTTAGCTAGGAGCGCTGTGGCTGCCAGACGAGCTGTGGCTGCCGTCCATGCGCGCTGTGAGGGGCGGGGCTGACACACAGCCAGGTCAGGACACTGTGTGCACGTACAGCAGCGTAGCAGGCAAATTAATAATATAGCGACAAGCGGGAGACAACGTGTGACTTACTCGCGGGGAATTTAAAATGAAATGGAATTGGTTACAAAACCTACACATCTCGATTCTCCGGTGTGGCAGTATTTTGGATTCAAGCCAAATCAACGAGGCCAACCTACGGACTTGAGTGAGCCGGGCGGTGTGTCGCATTTGTTTAAAAAAGGTAGCGACAAAAGCAGGCAATACCACGCATTTTAAACTACACCTAAACCACTCCATTCCGTTTTCCCAGCTGGTAGCAAACACGGCAGCTGGAGATGGAGACCCCCCACCTTCCCGACAGTTTACAATCAAAGATGCATTTGCCCGGCAATGCAAACATGTTGGTGTTCCTTGCTCGAAAACTTCGAAAAACAGATTTGGATATGGCCTGTTGAGGCATCTGGGCCTTTGTATGGACAGTGGACTGTACACATGACTGTTGTTTTAAGGAGATTTTTTTTGCTTGTGAGACAATGTGTGCTCATATTGATTTATTTATATATATATTTATATATATTTATCTATCCATCTATATAGAGATGGATAGATAGATGGATTGAGAGCTCTGTTTTCCAGCCTGAGTCTATTTAATTTATTGTTTTGGTTGTGTGTGATTTAATTAATTTATTATAATTTAATTAATTTGTTTTATTTATTATATATCATTTATATATTTTAATATTATTTCACATTTCATTTGCAATGTTGAATGTTCAATAAAAAGTTATGTTTGAAAGGATGTACTAGAATTATTATGATATATTATCAGTATGTCAGTGGTCTAAAATGGTCTTACAATGGTGCCGACAATATGATCGTTTATCGCAATAATTTCCAGGAACATTTATCGTCCAACAAAATTATTTATCGTGACAGGCCTAAGCATGCAACGGTTTTAGCATTTCTTTGTGCACAATTTACCTGCTGAGTGAAAAACTGCTTTCATGTTGTGTACTTTAAATCTCTCTTGTCCTCATTAGTTGAATTAATCTTTATTTGAAAAGGTTTTTGCTATAGATTTGCGACCCTGAACGCCTCTTAGTTTGGGTTTAAGATGTTGATCGATGTGATTAAAGGTAAAAACATTCCATAATCTGCTTTAAAAGCTGGAGGTCACACAAGCTTCTTTAAAGAAACTATTTTCTTTCATCAGAGTGTTAAAAGGTGGAGGACTTTTAAACTCTGCTCTGTTTTTCCACCACTATACAATTCAAATGCCTCTTTGCATAAATCTGCAACTCATGCATCACTCAAACATCCGCCTTTCCACATCCCCTCCATCTTCATTTTCATAAAAGCCCTGAAACAGAAGTGTATTTTGGGACAGAGAGGTGTTGAATGACTCTGAACCATCACCTGAACGGCTCCTTCCTTTAAAACATGCACAGCAATCAGCTGAGAGAACACGGTGTCATGATGTAGACTGATGCAGAATGTCTCGCCTGAACTGCAATTATCCTGGAAAGAGTTTTCATTCATGATTACAGGATCATCGCAGTCTGAAGGGCCGAGACAGAGAGCTCCTTTTAGTTTCAGAGTCACAGCAAGACAGGATTTTGTTGATTTTATGTCACAAAAAGAGTCTCAATGTCCACAAGGGAAAATAACAAAACATCATGGCCTGGCTTCTAGAGTTTGAATTATAAACTGTTGATCCAAGTAAACAAGTCTTTCTACACACAAAGGACATTTAATTACCTACTGAAAGATATTTAAAGGAACTTGAACTATCCACTTATTGGAGTTTGGAACTGATGGATTCTGAGTTATTGGGAAATTTGCTTTTGCAAAGATACTCTGGTGACACACACACACACACACACACACACACACACACACACACACACACACACACACACACACACCATGTATACATCACTCCAGGGGACATTACATTGACAGACATGCATTTCCTGGAGACTTATCCTAACCTTTACCATAACCAACACATGCCTAACCCTAAACCTAACCAAGTCTTCACCCTAAAATTAATGATTCCCCTCATTAGACCTCCATTAGGTCTCCATAAGGGAGGCGAGTCCCCACACGTGAATGTGTAAACAGATGTATGTCCCCACAAGTATAATAATGCTAGGCCACACACACACACACACACACACACACACACACACACACACACACACACACACACACACACACACACACACACAAATATATTTTTATTCGATTTTGGCCCAACTGTTCCCTCCTATTCCCAGAGAAACATCAGTCATTATCGTTCATCTTTTCCACACAGCAGAGTGCTTCCTCTGTGGTCACACTGAGAGAAATGTATTTTAAATATTGTGTATTACAGGACATTGTTTCAGTTAATGAAAGACAGACTACTCTAGCTGGGGAATGCTTCTATGATAACAGGAAAAGTGTTTGAAAGTCAATGGCGTTCCCTCTTCATGTCGAGAGGCTGTTCAGCTCCGCAGGGACGAGAAACTACAGCGAGCTCCACTGGAGAATTTTCTGTTAGCAGTAAGTAACCGGAGGCTTGGAGAAATAAATACATTATTAATCCTCTTTTATTATCAGTTGTTCACACACACACACACACACACACACACACACACACACACACACACACACACACACACACACACACACACACACACACACACACACACACACACACAGTGGACTAGCCAAGTTTGATCGTAAAACATTTTGTAACTTAAAGACCACTTGGAGAGCCAAGATCTCTGCCAAGGGCCGTTTCCGTAACTGAAAAATGATCCGGAACATAGTGACATCACTATGGGATACTTGTGCTCCTATTGGCTAGCGCTCCATCACATTATAGGAGATAGGCTATGGTTTCTTTACAGTAGAGACACTACATACTGATATACACCTGAACATCAGCAGGAGAGGACTCTTTAAAGTAGAGACACTACATACTGATATACACCTGAACATCAGCATGAGAGGACTCTTTAAAGTAGAGATACTACATGCTGATATACACCTGAACATCAGCATGAGAGGACTCTTTAAAGTAGAGACACTACATACTGATATACACCTGAACATCAGCATGAGAGGACTCTTTAAAGTAGAGACACTACATACTGATATACACCTGAACATCAGCATGAGAGGACTCTTTAAAGTAGAGATACTACATGCTGATATACACCTGAACATCAGCATGAGAGGACTCTTTAAAGTAGAGACACTACATACTGATATACACCTGAACATCAGCAGGAGAGGACTCTTTAAAGTAGAGACACTACATACTGATATACACCTGAACATCAGCAGGAGAGGACTCTTTAAAGTAGAGACACTACATACTGATATACACCTGAACATCAGTAGGAGAGGACTCTTTAAAGTAGAGACACTACATACTGATATACACCTGAACATCAGCAGGAGAGGACTCTTTAAAGTAGAGACACTACATACTGATATACACCTGAACATCAGCAGGAGAGGACTCTTTAAAGTAGAGACACTACTTACTGATACACACCTGAACATCAGCAGGAGAGGACTCTTTAAAGTAGAGACACTACATACTGATATACACCTGAACATCAGCATGAGAGGACTCTTTAAAGTAGAGACACTACATACTGATATACACCTGAACATCAGCAGGAGAGGACTCTTTAAAGTAGAGACACTACATACTGATATACATCTGAACATCAGCAGGAGAGGACTCTTTAAAGTAGAGACACTACTTACTGATATACACCTGAACATCAGCAGGAGAGGACTCTTTAAAGTAGAGACACTACATACTGATATACACCTGAACATGAGCAGGAGAGGACTCTTTAAAGTAGAGACACTACATACTGATATACACCTGAACATCAGCAGGAGAGGACTCTTTAAAGTAGAGACACTACATACTGATATACACCTGAACATCAGCAGGAGAGGACTCTTTAAAGTAGAGACACTACATACTGATATACACCTGAACATCAGCAGGAGAGGACTCTTTAAAGTAGAGACACTACGTACTGATATACACCTGAACATCAGCAGGAGAGGACTCTTTAAAGTAGAGACACTACATACTGATATACACCTGAACATTAGTGTAATACATACAACATAAAGTCTATAAAGAAAGTAATCTAAACTTGATTTTCTTCTGAGTCTTTGTGTCGAATGTGTCTTCTGATTATGACAAAACTGTTGAAACAAGTTGTGCAAAGTTCCCACTACAGTATGTATTTTTTTCCTATTGCACTTCCAACTCCAGCCTTTCTCTTTGTTTCAGTTTAAAGTTGTCCCACTTACTTTTCTCTCTGCCTGTTCCTCTGCTAAAGACTTCAGTTTGAACAGCCACTCTCTCTCACTTCACTTCAGTAGCGCTGCTCAGAAGCTCCGTGCTGATCTCTAATTGAAATTGAAACCTACTCTCGGAGCCTGCCACTCAGCGATAAACCGCTGATTGAAAGAGCTGAATGTAACTGAGTGTGATAGACAGAGAGGAGATAATGTGCTCAAAAAATAGCTGGCAGGGAAAAGGGAGCTCCTCAAAGCCTAAAAGCGGACTATGTGTTGAAGTTATTAGGACAGAGAGTTTATAATTCATAGCAGAGAAGAACAGTCAAATGAACCATGTGACATCTCCGTGTGTCTCTGTCATTAGCTTCCTTTGCCCACACAAGAATAATATTATGTTATATCTGCTTATTATATAAGATGAAGCAGCATCTGTATTCTGATATAGTGGATTATCGTGTATATTTCTTAGACTAAACATACTTTCTTAACCTTTTACCTTCGCTCTATAGGGAGGAGGGTTACATATCTCCATGAAACTCCCTTCTTTGATTGCCTACATGTTGTATCACACGCTAAACGAAATGTTATGTTTAGATGTGTGAATAATCTTATTTAATGTGGGCTAATTTGCATATATTTCCAGAAAATAAATAAGGCACAACTTGAGATGTAGCACACAATTCTGTCTTTTGAACTTGTGTTTTTTCACGTGTACTGTTTACTTGTAATTGTATATTGCAATGTCATATGTCCTATTAGAGTCCAATTAGCAATGTGGAGCTTTTCCCTTCTCTCTCCTCTTTTCTATATTTTGCCAAGACGAAAAATGCATCTCAAGAGTCTGCAGGTTTCTCATTAGCTTACCTTTAGCTCCAGGAGGACTAATGAGTGAGTTAAGGATATAAGGAGTAAGAACAACGCTAACAAAACAAGGTAAAAAAAAACACCATATGAATTCCTTCTAATGAGTTAATCCTAAGAGAATATACTGCACACACGGACAGGTTAATGATCCCTGGCTGCACAACGGGGGGGCCGGGGGGACGGGGGGGCGGTGACATGTATGAACAATCAATAACAGAGAAGAAAAGCAGGCTAGGGGGGGAGGGCTCGATAGTTGCTCTCATCTACTTAAAGGAAAACTCCTTTACTCGAGGCATCCATAAATCATTGGAAAACTACGAAAAAGTGTAATAAAATAACAGGAAGAGATACATCAATGTACCAGTATTGATTGATGTATTAGCCCATACCCTCTAAAGTAAACCAATGGGACATTACAGGGAAATGTAAGTCTCATATAAGTATGTTACACAGGGGAACACTGAGTAAATATACTACTTATATTATTAAACAATATATAATGGCTCTAATTTATCCTGGCTTGACTATGTGTGGCTTTATTCAATCTAAAACAAGCAGTATCGTAAATAAAGAAACGTATCCAGTGTAAATGATAGGAAAAACGTACAGTTGGCTACCTCCATTGAAACAGTGTAATAAAATAACATGGTGAGATCCATTAGGAAACTCAGAGTCCATTACGGAACATAATTGGATTATTATTATTATTATTATTATTATTATAAATACATAAATGTATGAGGAAAGCATTAATTGAGCACCATTAGCCTCTGCAGCCGCTTTACTACCCTCTATAGTGCACTAATGGAATATTACAGGAAATAAGTTTGTCACATCAACTGAGAAATTACACTGCTGCTAATATAATAAAGAGTTATGTTTCATATGTTATTGCTTTGTCCTTGCTTAAAGTGTTAGACAATATGTATCGCTCTTTTCACGCCGTATACCCTCAATAGTAAACTAATAGGATATTACAGGGAATACGTTCGTCACATAGGGAATACAATCTGCTATAATAACAAACCCTTGTGTTCAATATTATCATTATTCCAATGTGTCCTGGGTTAACGCATTAGATAATATGCATGGCTTTATTCAGGCTAAAACAAGCAATAACGCGATACAAAAACAACGTCAATCCTAGTTACCCAGTTCGCTGCCAGGCTCGTGTCATTCTGCTTCAGTTTCAGTCTCGCGCCTTCGCAGCCTTCAACCTGCAGCATGCCTCCAACTTTTCCACGCAAATGTTTTGGGACATTGTTATAGCAAAAAAGCTGGATTTACGGAGTTTTTTTTAAAAGAGTCCTCAAAGTCGCTTTTCACGCGGTTAAAATGTCAGAAAGAAGAAGAAGAAGAAGAAGCCTTTGATCCACAAGAGAATCCAAACAGGGAGACATGTTTCTCCACATCCTCACTCCGCAGACTGCTGTCCATGAGAGACGACGTGGCAGATGTAGCTGGGCAGTACGGTGTGTGTGTGTGTGTGTGTGTGTGTGTGTGTGTGTGTGTGTGTGTGTGTGTATGTGTGTGTGCGTGTGTGTGTGTGTGTGTGTGTGTGTGTGTGTGTGTGTGCGTGCGTGTGTGTGTGTGTGTGTGGGGGGGGGGGGGTGTGTGTGTGTGTGTGTGTGTGTGTGTGTCAGAGCAGGTTCCAGCTGGATGATGGTCACACACACCGCTCTCTCTCTTCAGGTGAGTCCGGAGACAGTGCGCTCTCCTCGGTGCGTCTCGCTCTGTCAAACTGCGTGTCTGAAAACCGAGACTGGCGTCAGGGGGAGTGTGTGTGTGCGCGCGCGTGTGTGTGTGTGTGTGTGTGTGTGTCTGTGTGTGTGTGTGTGTGTGTGTGTGTGTGTGTGTGTGTGTGTGTGTGTGTGTGTGTGTGTGTGTGTGTGTCATCTGAGTGCAGTCGACATATACTGTATCACGTATTGATGTATTTCGTCTTTTGCACTTATTGTATTTTATATATGCATGTTGGAAATATGTAATCAAGGTATCACAATGTAAAAAAAGTATCCGGATCCATAACTTGCCTCGATATCAAACGCAATGCAAATAGTGACAAGACATATCAATAAGAACGCTTTAACTTGAGTTGCACTGTCCCTATCAGATAAGCACAAAACCAAACCAGGCTATGAAGGATGTACAAACACATAGTTCAGTAAACGTTTTCAGAATATAGATGTAAATTAATCTAGAAAGTCAAGAGTATGAGAAAATTGCTTTGTCAAATTGCATAAAGTAGTATGTCAACATTAAACTTATCCAGTTGATTATTGTGTTACAAGGTTTTTGAAAATGTATGCAAATAAGATGCACATTTGTTCTGTACTAGGAGAACTCTACAGTTACAAAAAGTGTTGAATGTGATTTTTTTCTTTCCTATAGTCTGACAGAATGTTATGATTGGATTGAATACTTTATCTTCACCAAAAAGACAAAGACAGTGTTCAAGATTTCAACATTTGTAGATCAGTATAGAATAATATCACACAATGATTGGTATTTATTTATCTGTGTTGCCCATGGTTCATTAATCCAATATTGGGAAACCCCAATTTCTCCAAAGACACCAGTTATTTCCAAACAGGAAAAACAACTTTAGGATTAATCTAATACTTTGGGACATGCAGAGTGTAAATAATGTTGATATTGTGGCTTTGGTAGGTGTGTCTCTGCAGCTGAAAGCCCGTCTCTCTGACTCTTTAATTGCAGCCGGCTCTCTCAACACGACGTCAGCTGACCCGAGCGAGATTGAAATGAGAGACAGGAGGGAGGCAATAATTGCGGGAGTCTGATTGAAGCCAAAGTAAACAGTGGTGATGGCACTACAGATGTTCTTTTGCAGGATATGTAAACGGTGTGTGGTGACAGTGAAATGATTCAGGCCAGATTTTAAAAGGAACATTTATCCAAAAAAAGAACGAAGGACACATGGTTGTTTTAAGTGACAGTGTGTTGCTTGTACAAAATAACCTGTCAACCACATGGTGTTAAAGAACCGTTAATCCTGCTGAAGAGTCCTTGAGCAAAACATTACACTGTCAGGTCTGTGCTGCTTGTCTTCTGACCTTTCTGTAAAAAAGAGGATTTACATATGGGGAACAGCTTCTTTTAGATAACAAAAGAAAGTAAAGTAAAGAAGCACACTCAATGACTAATAAAGTAAAATGTTCCACTTTAAATCCAGCAAACTCCCAGCCTGACATCTATTGAACACATTTACTTTAATGAGTATTTAAATATAAATAAGTAAACTGCATTCTCAATGACATTTCAATGGAAAGATTTTCTCTCTGATTATAGCAAAAGTTTTACACATGTGGTTAATGTCAATTGAAACAAAACATATGGTAATGTTTAGTCAACGAAACTACTAAGCTTAAAATAATCAACTTTATTGCTATCCAAAGTTTGTTAAAGGGGACCTATCATGCAAAATGCACTTTCTGATGTCTTTTATTCACAAAGATGTGTCCCCGGTGTGTCAGGGAACTCACGCAGTGTCAGAAAATAAAACCCTCTCTTTTCCTCCGTACCCAAATCTCTAGAAACGGGGAACAACGGAGCTGATCCAGATTTGCCTCCGATATGACGTAATATCTGAAATGTGGACCCACGTCCCTATCAGAAACGTTGCTATCAGAAACAATGCCCGACTGTTTTGGACGTAATGTTGTCGGTGTTTACATTAGCATCGCTAACACTCAGAGCTAACCTGTACTGGAGAGCATGTGTGTGAAGAAGCAGGAAGTAAAAAGGGAACTCACCTTGTGGTATAACCGGCAAGAGAGAAAGCCTTTGAGCTCCATACTGTTTCAGAGAGAATCCTTGATAATCCATGATATGGCGTTTCATCACGGCAGTATCTAGTTTAGACAGTAGCTGCCGGGTCCCGCATCAGCTCAGCCCCCTCCTTTTTTATTTTGTATCCATTTCTTTAAAAAAGCTTTATACCCAAATCAGCACTTTTGAAACAGGAAGTGAAATAGAGGGATATGAGGCATGGCTAATCTGTTTGGTATTTTGAGCAAAACACTTCATAGACATGTTTTTGATATATTTATCTGAGACCTATGCTATTGCCTAAAAATAGCATGATAGGTGACCTTTAACATAACATGAACTGTACACTGATGGTCATACCAACCATACCAACCAACATGGGCTTAACTTAAATGAGCAAATATGTGTTTAAGAGGTTCAACTATACATCCATGAGTGTAAAAAAAATTGTTATTATTACACTGCACAGTTGAATACTCGATTCTAATTGGTCAATTCGGACATTCCAAAGAATGCTAATTCTTAATAACAGACCGTTCGTTGCTAAGGAGAAAATGTATTTGGAAGAGTTGTTAGCGGGATAATGAGGAATAACACATTGAAAGCAATAGGAATACATTTAAATACATTAAAATACAACATAAATGACTTAAAATGCAAGATATAAAATAAGTTATCACACCACTTTTGATTGTTCAGTTTAGTGTATGTGGATTTCTTTTTTATGGACTTTTCTTTTACACTTAGTCTTGACCTTGAATGCATCTAAGAAGAAAAATGTTGAATCATGCACCATATCTTTATTTAACCAGACAGAAAGATAACATCTCATTTTCAATGCTGACATGGCCAAGAAGGCAGCAACGTTACACATTACATCACATGTCACTTGTTAGACACTTTTATCCGAAGCGACTTACATACTCAATACTGTGGGCAATGGGTGAAGTGTTTTACCCAGGGACACAGCGACATGCTGACTGCAGTGGGTTTTGAACCTGTGAACCTCTGATTCTAACACCAATACACAACCCACTGCGCCACAGACCTCCACCAACACATAACACAACTATGAAAACAAAAGATGAAAAAGCAGTCATTGTGCACATTTGGGACAGTACATTTAAAAGACACCAGAGCCTGTTTTAGATATTGTAACTACGCAAGGAATAAAACTTGAAGTGGTTACCTGTTACAAACACGTTGGTATCTGGCTTGAAATTACCTGATCAAGTTAGATGCTGCGTATCACAGTGCACTGAGATTTGTGACAAACTGTAAAGTATTAACCCATCACTGTACCCTGTATGCAAGGGCTGGTTTGCCTTCGCTAACTGTCCGGAGGCTCAGTCACTGGTACATTTTTATATACAAAGCCATGTTAGGGAAACTTCCATCCAGTGGCGGTTCTAGAACATTTTACATGGGGTGGCAAAGGGGGGGCAAGAGGTCATGGTGGCATGGGAGGGCCGTATATATAACCTGTTTATTGTTAAATCATGCCCTAACACAAGTGTTCTTAATGCAAGGTGTTCAGACAAACAAACTAACATATAGTATAAAACAGCAGAAAATACTCATGATACCTAGAACTCTGTTTACTGTGAGTACAGTAAAAGTACTTAGTTATAATGAAGTACACAAATGACATCACCCATCTCTCAGAGAGCTAAAGCTGAGCTGTGCAGCAACACATTTCAATACATATTTGTCAATACTAAGCTGCTAGATTGTGCTGCTGTGAAGGAATATGTAAGGAGAATAAAAACATACCATGTGGTCCAGCTGGAGTCTCCTCTGCCTCCTGGTCCCTTTCTCTGGCCCTCTTTCTGACACTTCATCTTTATTCCTCACATACATTTCTTCTTCTTCACTAATGTCTTCATCTCCTCCTGGCTTCCTCCTGCTCTGACCCTCCTGGCCTCTTCATCTCCTCCTGGCTTCCTCCTGCTCTGACCCTCCTGGTCTCTTCATCTCCTCCTTGCCTCCTCCCGCTCTGACCCTCCTGGTCTCTTCATCTCCTCCTGGCTTCCTCCAGCTCTGACCCTCCTGGTCTCTTCATCTCCTCCTGGCTTCCTCCAGCTCTGACCCTCCTTGTCTCTTCATCTCCTCCTGGCCTCCTCCTGCTCTGACCCTCCTGGTCTCTTCATCTCCTCCTTGCCTCCTCCCGCTCTGACCCTCCTGGTCTCTTCATCTCCTCCTGGCCTCCTCCCGCTCTGACCCTCCTGGTTTCTTCATCTCCTCCTGGCTTCCTCCCGCTCTGACCCTCCTGGTCTCTTCATTTCCTCCTGGCTTCCTCCCGCTCTGACCCTCCTGGTCTCTTCATCTCCTCCTGGCTTCCTTCTGCTCTGACCCTCCTGGTCTCTTCATCTCCTCCTGGCTTCCTTCTGCTCTGACCCTCCTGGTCTCTTCATCTCCTGGTGTCTTCCTTCTGCTCTGACCCTCCTGGTATCTTCATCTCCTCCTGGCTTCCTTCTGCTCTGACCCTCCTGGTATCTTCATCTCTCTTTTCCTTTTCCTCTTTCTGTTCGTCCTGATTACTTCTCAGATATGTCTTGTTGAAGTTGTTGTTGACTCACTCCAGCCACTCTGGCCTGCAAGAGTCTACTTGTGAAAAGCACTGGTACAAATGCTTGTATAACTTTACACGTTAGGACCAGCTAATAACCAGGGCCGTCCCTCCCTACAGGCTGATCATGCGGACTGCGTGGGGCCTCATCTTGCGGAGGGGGCCTCATCTGAGCTGAAAATGCGGCGCACCGATGAGCTTATGTGGCGCAATTAGTGTGGCGCGGCACGGTTTCAGTGATGATGAACACTGTGCTTTGTTTCAGGAGGAAACTCAGTTATTCAATCAGGAGAGACGGTTTTGATAAGAATACATATTTACTGCCAGGAATACACAAGTGAATGTAATGGAGTTTTGGTGATTAGGCCCCGTTGTGCAGGAGTATCATTCGGGAGGGGAGAACCGATCCGATGAAACCCCCCGGGGTCTAGACATTGGTGGTGGTGAATGGATAGTTGGGTTCGGTCTGAAGGGGAGGGGCTAAGCTTGACCCTGGTTGTGGTGAATGGATAGTTGGGTTCGGTCTGAAGGGGAGTGGCTTAGCTTGACCCTGGTGGTGGTGAATGGATAGTTAGGTTCGGTCTGAAGGGGAGGGGCTTAGCTTGACCCTGGTGGTGGTGAATGGATAGTTGGGTTCGGTCTGAAGGGGAGGGGCTTAGCTTGACCCTGGTGGTGGTGAATGGATGGTTGGGTTTGGTCTAAAGGGGAGGGGCTTAGCTTGACCCTGGTGGTGGTGAATGGATAGTTGGGTCGGTCTGAAGGGGGGGAGGAGCTTGACCCTGGTGGTGGTGAATGGATGGTTGGGTTTGGTCTAAAGGGGAGGGGCTTAGCTTGACCCTGGTGGTGGTGAATGGATAGTTGGGTTCAGTCTGAAGGGGAGTGGCTTAGCTTGACCCCGGATTCAGAGGGACAGGAGGTGAAAAGGGGTGGAGGAGGGTTGCATCGAGTCGCCTGAAACACACTTATTGAGAGGAGAGAGAGTAGTAACATGGAAATAGTAAATGAATGAGTAAAGACGGTCTTCCTGGTTGAACTTGCGCTGAGCTTCATTTGTCTCAGATCACTTCCCCATGTTCTCCATCAGCTTCGTATGGCACCTTGGACATAACACAAGAAGAACATCCTGTTTTTGTTTTTGAAAGACAAACCTTTATTAATGATCCAAACATTTAATTTGATCACACATCCCATCAGTAAAGTCTGTTCAATGATTTCATGATCAGTTTCACTTTCTCCACACCATGAATGTGTTTCATCTCAGCTATTTCAAACAGAATCAGACATGATTTCCTTATTGATTATTATCATGATAAGTTATGTTCTATAAAACATCAGAGTACCCACTTTCTATTTGGACAACAACAACAACAACAACAACAACAACAACAACAACAACAACAACAACACCAATTAGTCTGCAAAACAATAACATTTTATTTCCCGAGCAAAGACTCTGAGCTATTTAGAGCAAAATAATAAATGATGTACTTATTGATTATGATCATGACAGTAAGTAATATATTTTTAATTAAACATGTTATGATGAAATAAGTGTTATAACCATCTGGAACTCATGTGTAGTTAATTTGGGCAACAATAACATTTAATCTGTCAGAATAATACATGTGATTATAAATGTCTCTATTGTTTTAGAACCAGAATAAAATGTGTAGAATAAAAGAAGCTCTGCTGCTTTCTCACTGAAGACTCGTGCATTACAAGAGAAACAACAACAAGAATCAAAAGAAATATCCAAAACATGTTTAGAGCAAAGTTTACATATCAGTTCAGGTGAACAAGGATCCTCCCGAGCAGTGACAGCCTCCATGGCTACACAGACACAGGAAGGAGCCGGAAGAAAGTCCAACATCTACAGAACAACTCATGAGAAGATGTTGAAGCCCCGCCCATCATGTTTGATTGACAGCTGATCTCTGCAGTGAAGACATGGACAATCAGCTCTGATGGACACACGGTGAGTTTAAGAAGTAGAAGAGTTCCTCCAAGGACTTCAGGCTATTTGAGTTTACAAAACTCAGCTGTGTCTCCATAACTAGAATAAAGACAAACTCCAGCATGTAGCGGCTGAGTGAACGTGGTCTGGACTCTGTGGAGGAGAGTCATGGTTTCAGAGACGCTGTAGAAGGACAGAACACCTGCTCTGTGATCCATGTACACTCCTACTCTGGAGGACAGAGGACCTGAGACGGGAGTGATGATACAGTTGTAACGAAATGAATACCTGTTTTGGAAACAATTTAACGACCAAGATTTATCATTGTTTCCAAATAAACTTCCCCCCCCTGCTCGGCTGATATTCTTGTATGCGAGTGCTACAAAAACTGCTCTCTCTCTCCACTCCACCTCCCAGTAACAACGTCCAGTCAGACTCTCTCTACTCAGGACCTGAGGATATCCAGTGAATCTGTCTGGATGACTGGAATAAGACTGTTGTTGTTTCATGTATGTTGCTTTTCTGCTCCCCTCAGATAATACCAGCAGTGTGTTTGCTGTGTTTGGATCCAGAGTGATCTCCTGTGAATATGTTAAGAACCCAGCTCTGGTGGTGGGCTCTGCTGCTGACAGTAAAACATCCACCTCAGTCGGTGAGACGTTTGTCCATTCCTCTCTCAGGACGTCCTGTAGTTTGTCTCTGACTGCTGACAGGGCCTCCGTCACGTCCTCAAAGTATCTCAGAGGACGGATGTTGATGCTGGAGGAGCGTGTAGCTTCACTGAGGGCTGGCAGTGAGGAGGGGTAGCTGAGCAGAAAGTGGTTGTGGTCCTCTGTGTGAGACAGCAGCTTCAGCTCAGCGTCTCTCCTCTTCAGCTCAGAGATCTCCTGCTCCAGCTTCTCCTGGAGCTCTCTGACTCCACTCACTTCTCTCTCCTGCTGGGATCTGAGCTGCTGCTTCACATCAGAGCTTCTTTTCTCCATGAGACGGATCAGCTCAGTGAACATCTTCTCACTGCCCTCCACTGCTTTCTCAGCAGAGCCATTGACGGCCTCCACCTCCTGCTGAAGCAGCTTCACCTCCTTCTCTCCGTCCTGGATTCTCTGCTGGATGTTTAGTCGACTCCCCTCCAGCTCTCTCTGCCTCTCAGTCCTCTCTGCTGCAGCTGACACCGTGTCGTGGCCTTTGTGTTCGTCCACAGAGCAGAGAGAACAGATACTCTGCTGATCAGTGCGGCAGAACAGCTTCATCACCTCGTCGTGACGAGAGCAGATGTTCTCCTGGAGCTTCTTGGAGGGCTCCACCAGCTTGTGTTTCTTAAAGACAGGTGATTCATAATGAGGCTGGAGGTGTTGGTCACAGTAAGAGGCCAGACACACGAGGCAGGACTTACAGGCTCTCAGTTTCCTCCCAGTGCAGAAATCACAGGACACGTCTCCAGCTCCAGCATAGCAGAGATCAGCAGGAGCAGCTTGGAGTCCAGTCTTCTTCAGCTGCTCCACTAAAGCTGCTAACATGGTGTTTTTAAGCAGGACAGGCCTCGGTGTGAAGCTCTGCCTGCACTGAGGGCAGCTGTGGATCTCCTTCTCATCCTCTCCGTCCCAGAAGCCTTCAATACACTTCATGCAGTAGCTGTGTCCACAGATAGTCGTCACCGGATCCTTCAGTAGATCCAGACAGATGGGACAAGAGAAGGTTTCCCGGTCCAGCTGAACTCCTTTCTGCGCCATTTCACCTCTCAGTAGCAGTGAGTGTGTGAGTTTCACTTCCTGAGAACTGAAACCAGTGTGACTGGTTATCTGAACAGCATGTGTGTGTGGGCGGTGAATGTGGCCTATCAGCTCTTGTTCTTTACCCACATGTTGGTCACACCCCTCCTCCTCAGTGTGGCTCTGAAGGGGAGGAACCAGGAAATACAGAGTGGAGCTGGCTGTGTCTCAGAGCAGGAAGAAGAGGGAGGGCTCATCAAAGTCTGACTCATTCCAGGACGAGGAGCAGTGTTTATTTACACAGAGCCTTGGTTACAACCTGCTCTTCATTTGAAAAGAGCTTTTAGTTGTAAAATAAGTTGGTAAACTTACAAAATCTGAAGGGGGTTAAATACTTGTTTCCTCCACTGTAAATGTATAGCCTCAATGTCCTGAAATAGCTGATTGATTTAATAGTTGAATGTACAGTAAGTCGTTTTTACTGTAAGTAGTAGTAGTAGTAGTTTTGATTGTGTGTGTGTGTGTGGGGGGGGGGGGGGGGGGGGGCTTTTATATAGAAAAAACTCCTTATTCTGTGCATTCACACTAAATATGAACCTGAAAACTACACGTCCTCTTTAATTGACACCAAAATGATGACTTGTGGTTGAAACCTTCTTTTAAATCTTTTCTTTTTACCCTCCAACAGATGTGTCTCAATGGAGAAGAAGAAACCTCAGATTCCTTAGAGTCCATCGAGGTGAGTTCTTCCGAGGAGTCGTCTCCCGCTGTGTCCCCTTCCCAGGATCCCCCCCCCCACAGGACCCCATCACAGAGACACCCCTACCTAACGTGATCCGGGAGACTGAACCTCCTTCCTTAGCTACAAACTGCTGAACTTAGCGGAGAAATGCAGAAAAGTGAAATGATTTGAATCAAAATAGTTACAGCTCAAATGCACTGACTTTGTTGAAAGCTTGAAAGTGAAATGTTAAACTGGAAGAGTAGGACAAATAGTGATGAAGCTTAATATCTCAAAGAAAAGTTGAAAAGGTATAAACAACTACAGTAAATGTGTATTAAAGCAATCCTCCTGTGATATATAGCTATGCGTACAAATATGTTTTAGTGAGGGAGGGGTCAGACTGAGTGAGGATGAACACTGTGCTTTGTTTCAGGAGGAAAACTCAGTTATAGGTTGCTGTCGAAAAGTCCAAAAATCAGCTCCTATCGTCTATCCTTATCGTCTATTCCTTGACCTCTGAGTGAAACGTCACGGGGTTAAGGGATAGTGGATAGGACATTTCAAAAGGACTTAGGAGAAGAGACTGAGGTGCTTTGAGAATCCGACTGCACTTTCAATGTCCGACGTGTTTATGATGCGCCAGCGGACGTCATTTGTGCGTCTGCTGCTGTGGGGAAACTACGGAAACTACAGTTTTCTATACAGCGGAGTCCACCCCCACTCAAAATACCTTCCCCCGCCTCTGCATGCCTATAACAGCCGAATGCAGCGATTACCATGTTGTTCAGCAAAACGCCTCACAAACGTATTAAGATCCAAAGCTTTAGTGCGTTTTGATTCAACGCTGAGTACAGCCAAACTTGACAGTCTCTTCTCTGTCTCCGCAAATACCTCATTCCTTCCGTCTACTTGGGCAGGGTTCCCAACATGTGTTTGACTTTCATTAGTGAATGAAACTGTGTGCCCTTTAGAGTCTGTGTCCAATATTGTGTATTTGTATATATATATATATATATATATATATATATACTAAGGTCCCGCTACTGACACGATAGCAGTCATTTAGTGCGCATATATGTAATTAAACCCATGATATCAAAATCTCACTCCTGTCGCGATAAGCAATTAATTGACTTATCGTACGATAAATAAAAATGAACTCGATAACTTTTCTGACCTCGATACATTTACATTTACATGAGGATGTGACTAGCAGTTTTAAATGATGTACTTGAATTATTATTATATATTTTCATTATGTCAGTGGTCTGAAATGGTCATACAACGGTGCCGACAATGTTATCATTTATCGCAATAATTTCCGGGAAAATGTATCCAACAAAATTAATTATCGTGAGAGGCCTATACATGAAACACACACACACAAACAAATCTACAGACTTACTCCAAACTGCCAAATATATTAATGAACACACTCTCACTCTCATATACTCTTTGACTCTATGATGGCCTAGTAGAACAATAAGAAGCAGACTTTTACTGTTTTATCATTTCTACTGGATCTTAGATCTGCGCATGCGTAATACGGGTCGGGGATTGACCAACCGGCTCCCACTGCTCTGCTGTCTGTTAACGTTGTTAAGAGTGGTGGGGGCGGATCGACAGCTTGAGCAACTGTCAACTCAACATTGTAAATAACCAACCAAAAACGATCGCCGGTTCATCTTGATTTTGGCGTGAGAATAGTTTGGGCAGCGTGAGATTGAGAGTGAAAGCGTCACACGCCAGAGAGTTGGCAACTCTGACTTGGGTACGAATGCTTCTCATTTTGCATCGTCCCGTTCAAATGAAATCGCCGCCAATCATATTTCCAAGCTCGCGCCAGGGCCGGGGGAGGAGTTACAAGACTCGCGTCTTGTGCTGCATTCACTTGCACTCGGACATTAGAGATTTTCTCTCATAAATGTCCGATGAGCCACAACTTTTCTTTCAAAACAAAGATGCCAACTGGGGTGGCAAGGCTATTTTTTAGGGTGGCAGTTGCCACCCCATGCCACCCCGGTAGATTCGCCCCTGCAATCCTACATCTACTCCCTGATCTCACGGCGAATTGTAAGTGGCTACTGCCTGAGATCGCATGAATTAAATGTGCCAACTGCTAGGACTGTCTTAGGGAAGAAAGCTTTTAGATGCGCAGCTCCTCTGTCTTGGAATAGTCTGCAAATTAAATGGAAACTGAGCAATCTGATGCCACTAAATGTTTTTAAAGCTCGGTTGGATGCTACTCAACCGGAAGCTGTTGGTACCTGTTTATGTGGATAGTTGTTGTAAATTGTAATCCCTGTAATGATGCTGTATGATGTCCTTTTGTTGTTCTGTTTATGTTTTTATGTTTCATGTGGAACCTACTTGAGCAGGTCTCCCTTGAAAAAGAGATCAATGATCTCAATGGGATACACCTGGATAAATAAAGGTTTGAAATGAAATGAGTAAGAAAGGTACACTACTTATTACGCAAGAGCAGCTGGTGGTAAAGACCTCAGACAACTTCAATTTAAAACAGGCTATACGGACAAGTCCCCTCAGTTTGAGGCTGGATTGAAGGTCATTCCAAGACCAAGGACAATAATGAAAAAAGACTCCTTTTTCCAGCCTCAGTCCGCACAGCAGGAACCTGGACCCGTATCCAGGCACTGGATCTGAGGTTGTTAGAGTCACAAATGGGGCAAATCTGGCACATATGTAAAGTGGAAGCTTACCTAAAATGGCTTTATACATTAATAAAAACCAATGCTGCATCCTACGCATAGTAAGTGAGGACCATCCAGTTAGGCTATACAGTTTGCAGTGATGAGTCCTATAGGGTGCATTTGATATGTAACGCAGTGCAGCATGGTAGAGTGGGTCAAGTTTGGCCAAAACAGTGGGAAAGGAAAATCTATAGATAGTATCACCGTAGTCCAGCTCGGACAGGACCAACCTATTACGGGATGAAGTTGAAAAACAACATTTAAGTCTGTAAAGGAAGCCAAGAATGAATTTCAATTTCTTTGTTAGAACTTCAATATGGTGTTTGAAGTTCAGATTACTGTCCAAATAAAAGCCCAGATATGTGTATGTATCGACAAACTCAACGAAGACGCCATCAAGGGTGTCAATGGAGAGGCAAGAGGACGCTGACTTGGGAGCAAAAAGCATTGCTTTGGTTTTCTTAC
This sequence comes from Notothenia rossii, assembly GCF_949606895.1. NCBI lineage: Eukaryota > Metazoa > Chordata > Actinopteri > Perciformes > Nototheniidae > Notothenia > Notothenia rossii. The sequence continues at coordinate 29,288 of NW_027639767.1, forward strand.
TGTTCAATAGCAGTTTGGAATCAAGAAGCGCATGCTGTAGCGTGATACAATCAGTTTTTAAATCTGCAAGGTAACACTAGAAAATGTCCTCGCTTGAATCCAAATTAGCCCAATTAAATGGCTCTACAGGAAGAAAAGACCATAAAGATTAGATAGTAGGAGATCGTTTAAATTTGGGGAGAGTTAATTAGACATTTTAATGGAGTTGGGAAAGTTACACAGTCAGCCAAAAGAGAAACCCTTCAGCAGTCCCCTCGAGGCGTATTGAACTCCAAAAGTCCTTTCCCCCTCTTGTTTATGTCTGACTTTAGTTTCTACAGTTTATTCCAGCTTACATCAAGGTAAATGATTCTCCCAGGTACATTTTTCTGCATTACAGACATTATGTATCCCCTGTTTCCTCCTTCATGAGCAAAACTCCTGACTTTCCCCGCCCCAGTGTTATTCAAGGTGTTTTCTAGTCCACAAGCCACTTGAAAATAAATAAATAAATATGCAAGTTTCTCGTTGTGTAATATCATATTTAATTTAACCATTCTGAGTCAGGGAGCTATTTTAGGTTTCCATCCATTGTATTAAAAGCTTATATACTCTGGGCGACAGAAAAAAGCATCAGCACAATGTGTGTACAGTCTGAGAGATAAGTAACTATATGAGTTACACTGATTCTGCAATTTACCACACACCACCAGCGCCTGACATTGATGAATTACCTTGCTCCGAATATGCTGCATCAGCCATGTGCGTGAATAATACACTTCGACTTCATCATCTCGGCTCCCCCTCTTCCTCCCTCCCTCTGAAGTGACTGGGCCGTGAATAACGAGCCGCTGAACGTGAGATTATGTTCACAGCATGTTTCAAGCCTCTGTCCTCTCTAGCCTGAAACTGTCCTGCAGCCAAAAAAATGAAGAAGATTAAGAAGCATTTTATTGGTCTCAAAGGATCATTAGCCATGTTTGTATTCAGCGCCTGAGAGGGTGGAAAACCTGTCTTGTTTTTAATGTGTTTATTTTTGGATGAGTTACGTAAAAGCATTTATTGTAGGCCTACTATCATCGTCTTTGTTTGGCCAAACTACATTTGACTAATTGGATTAGCAGAGATGGGTGTCCCAATCATCGTTTTTAGCAAACTGTTTTCATGATTTGTTGGCTAACTTTGTTCGTCATCTGCCATCTTTTCAACTATGTTACTCTTGTCTTCACATTTTACCCTTAAACCATCTGTTTAGTCTGACTTTTTTTTACTGTAAGCTATCTATTTAACCTATGTTCTATATTTAGTCATCCATTTTAACTACCCATAATATTTAGCATGTAAAACACATTCTTTTTTAGCTACCACTTTTTACCACACATTCTTTTTCGGCTAACTACGTCATCTTTTAGCTATTTATTTTTACTATGTTCCTTTTGTCATCAAATGTAACCAGCCTATAGCAAATGTTAGCTATCTATTTAAAAATAATTCTGCTACCTAGCTAAATAATAAATGTTTACTTTGAGTAACCTATTCGATATGAATTGATTATGTTAAGCTAACTATGTACCGTTACTCATAACTGAACGATAAGGATTAATTTAAGAGCAAAACCAGTTCCTCTTCAATCTTTCCATATGTGTACCTCATACCAGATCCGCTGTTTGGTAATCAATTGTATATGTAACCCAATAAGCTACCAATCAATACTCATGAACTTTCAATGATTTCTTTACAGGATTGATGAAATACATCTTTCTTTTCATTCGGGTCTGCTGAGCGTATTGATAAATTTTCTATTCACAGTGGGTTGTTTTTCAAGCGCCCTGCAGCTCTATAGACTGAACAGACTCCTCGCTAAATGGAAATTATGAATCAGCTGACACCAGGTTTAGCCTCAGGATTATAACCTGCTGATGTAATGAGAGTCTCTCGGGGGGTGTTTCTCAATGTCGAGGTCGCTTGCTTGGTAGCACATGTCTTCCGAGCATCTTGCTTCAGAAGCGAGGCAAGAATCCTTCCTGGCATTCGGAAAACGAAGAGTGGAACAGGCGAGCAAGTGTGCAGGTGTGCGTCATATGAGAGGCCCTGCCTTACATTTTCCGCCACAGATTTGGGGAAATTGGTCCGTGCGCAAAGCATTGTGGGATTTTAAGACCGCGGAGTCTACACATGTGCAGCCTCGAAATTTGCCGTTACGAAGTACGCCGGGCTCGGTAGAATTCCAAGTATGCTGGACATTGGAACAGTCCTTCGGTGGCACTCGATGACGTAGTAGGCTTGAAATAGTGGCTCTGGAGCAGCTTTACTCGACATTGAGAAACGGCCACTGTCATGGTTTTGGATTTATGTTTTCATTTTCCACCTTTTCTATTTTGAAATGTTTTCCTCCTTGTGTCTTGTCTGGTCCTACTTCCTGTTTTTGCCTTCCTGTCTTTAGCTTCCCTGGTGTGTCTGATTGTCTGATTGTGTTCACCTGTTGCCCTTGTGTTTCTGCCTCCCCAGCTGTGTCTTGTCCTGTGGTTACCCTGCTGTGTATTTAAGCTGCATCTCGCTTCGGTTAAATGGATTCCTTGCGTCCCTCACTTGCGTAGTTTCCCTGCGAATAGTCCCTCCCACCAGGGAAGCATGGAGAGACGCAAGGAATCCACAAGAAGCAGGGAAATGAGTTTTAAGAGCAATGGGACGTCGTTTCCTCCGGAGCATCACGTGAAGCGATGCTCCGTTTGTGATAACGCCGCACAGCTGATCGTCTGACAGCAGCCAGATCAGTGCATGCGTTGCATCGTCCAATCAGTGAGCGATACACAGTAAGGGGGCGGGGCGAGTGTCCGAGGATTTCACAGGAGGATGGTCTGGTGGTTCCTCGATTATCGCTCCTCCGTTATCACTCCTTGATCCTCCGGCAAAAATAAGGCCACTGGGACGGTACTCAAGATGGCGCAGACACATCAAATTCCGGGGATACCGATGATAAACTAGACAAAAGTTAAACAAGTCCAAACCACAGACTGTCTGTGTCATGGAGAATACAGTCGCTAGTTTATTTATGTCTGTAGGCCGTTGTTGTGAGTGTGGACGGTCGGAGCATATACTGCGTTAGCTTAGCCAAGCTCCATTCAGAAGACACGCATTTTAAAAGGTGTTTCGCCTGCCGTCTGTCTGCAGACTTGTCAAAGCATTAATTCATGGTTTTTACTAACCGGTATCAGTATGTTGTTACTTCAGCATCATTTAGAAACGTGTATTACAATTAAATCACGGTCAAATATGTTCATTGTGTTGTAGTTGCCAGTCATTCTCTCACTAGTTTAGCATACTCAGCCCGGTTGTTGGCCCGGAAAGAACCTCGATTTTGGAGAGCCAGAAAACTGTGAAAAAGCACCCGCTAGCCGGAACTACGCCGAGTGGAAACGCAACCAAACCGGCACGCTTAAACCGTGCTCCGCTCTGTAGTGGATATGCGCCATAAGTGTATACATTAAATTAAAAGGTAAAGCATGCGTTAAAGAGGCCTTATTAGGATTTATATGTATTTCCCTGTAGTGTGTTATATAGGTTTTAGTGCATGTAAATGGTCTGCAAAGGCTAAAATGTCTGTGTTCCCTCCAGAGTTTCTCCCCCCCCCACTGCCTGAAACGTCTCCATTGGACTCCTTCGTTTACATTTTCTTTATTATTCAATGTTTTAGGGTATATATTTTTAAGCTCTTCTTTAAATCTTTGTCAAGATCCTTTTATAAGCTCAACTGCCAAATAGCTCCAATTAAATTAAGGATTAAATAGTGTTTCATTATCCGAGCCCATTTCCAAGGACTTTTGAACTTTGCATATTCATGAAAACAAATTACAATTGCAACAACAAACCCATTTGGACAGTGCAACACAAATGAAAATGCAGATATCGTTAGTCAAACATAATAGAAAAGAGCTGTTTCATTATTATTTGTTTCTGTTTATCAAGGCGAGAGCATTGGTCACTGTGGAAACAGCTAATGAGGATCTCATTGGAAATAAAGCTGTAAAATAAATGCTTATAGAGAGAGGGGAAACAGGGCAAATGTCACGTCTGAATGGCGTTAATTCCCACATGAACCTCGCTGCATTTTCCTTTTAAGTAGAGAGATGTATTCGTCCTTTGAAAGGTCTGGCTCTCCAACATCCAGCTATTATTCTGAAATAATGAATCATAATGCCTAAATCAGTTTAGAACAAAGGCACTTTAGAGCTGAATAAATCAGGTAACTCGGTTTTAATGGTAGGGAGGCGTGTGGTGCAGTGGGTTGTGCGTTGGTGTTGGGATCAGGGGAGCAGAGGTTCAAACCCCACTGCAGTCAGCATGTCGTTGTGTCCCTGAGACACTTCTCCGCAAATTGCTCCTGTGGGGATTGTCCACAGTATTGAGTATGTAAGTCCCTTTGGATAAAAGCGTCTAACAAGTAACGTGAGCACTTTTACCCTTTTGTAGATATTTTTCTTTAAATGTCATCCCACTTTGAATAGGAGGTGGATTCAGAAAGTATCAACCAAGGCCAAAGCATGTGCTCTATAGCCAAGGTTGTACATCTTGAATAATATGCTCTTATTCATCCATACGTAACATATGAATAATCTATATGTTTACAGCAACAATGGATAAAATGACTGAAGTGTCATGTGCACACGGTTGCTAGGTATGACTGAACCACAGAGAAGTATCACCCTAGTTACCCTCTTTTAAACTTTGCGTCTTCAAGCCAGTTGCTTTGGTTTTATAACTCCAACATTTACAAATCAGTTTCACTGCTGTCATCAAGCTTCATTCAGGCAGTTCTTTCCAGATAAAATGCCGAAACCAAATCTGCTCAACACCAATCTGTACACATAAAAAAAATCTGCACCGAGCTGTTGTACACGTATAGCTAACGTGCGATTAACAGTCCACACGTGTTTTTCCAATGGATGTATCAAGAGACATGGATACAGCGTAAGAGGTGGGGCCTCCTTCAATCCTATGAAAGTTGGTCAGTGGCGCATGAAGCCAAAAATGGTCTGAATCCAGAGCAAAGGTACCAATAGAGCTCGTGCTCTTGTCTTTTCCTTAAGCTCCGCCTCCAATGAATGGAGATGGAAAATAACTCTGGATTCGGCTTTTATCGCATTTTACAACTTTTATACCCTCATGATTTAAAGGGCTTTTGAAGTGTTCGTACAGAGTAATTGATCTAGCTGAGAAAAATAACACACTGGCCGTTTCTCAATGTCGAGTATACCTGCTGCAGAGCCACTATTTCAAGTATAATACGTTATCGAGTGGCGCCGAATGCTGGGCATTTCACATGCATTTCAACAGTCCTTCGGCGCCACTCGATGACGTAGTATACTTGAAATAGTGGCTCTGCAGCAGGTATACTCGACATTGAGAAACGGCCACTGACAGACCTCTCTTTCAGAATGTGAGTCCATGGGAAAAAGTCTTGTCAGGCCCAAATGACGTCACAGAGTAGAATACAAGTGTAGTACCAACATTTGGCCTCTACGAAAATTCCTTTTCCTGTAGAGTGTTATATAAGTTTGTGTGCATGTAAATGGTCAGCAAAGGCTAAAATCCCAAGAAGGAGTTTCTCACCGCCCCCTGCCTGAA
>NW_027639766.1:0-57500 GCF_949606895.1 Notothenia rossii
AAGGCTGAAGCATAGTGTGGCCCTGCAGTTGCTCCATGACCTCCGAGAGACTAATCCCATCATTGGAATGGCTACATCATTGGATATAGACAATGAGGAGGAATACCCGGTGCACCCTCCACCCTTCTCCCCACATACCGAGTGTGACGAAGAGGACTGCATGCAGGTGAGGCTGGACAATGTGGCATTGAGGGCTCAGAAGGATGCCCTCATTGATGAGGTGAAGACCCTGCGCTCCAGGCTAAAACAGGGTCTAAAACCCAGGAAGCAGAATGCCACTGCTGCTCTGCTTGAGGAAGACGAAGAATGTATACGATTTAAGGGCGTAGCAATCCCAAGTACCCCCGACATGAACTCAGTAGCCTCCGGCAGCAATACCCCTCTCAAGACCCCGGTGAAGACTGTCATGCGGTCCATAGAAGCCTCTGCGAGTGAGACCCCCCTCAAGTCTGTGATGCGGTCCCCAGAAGCCTCCGGAAGCAAGACCCCGGTGAAGACTGTCATGCGGTCCGACAAAGCCTCCGGTAGTGAGACCCCGGTGAACACTGTCATGCGGTCCCCAGAAGCCTCCGGAAGCAAGACCCCGGTGAAGACTGTCATGCGGTCCAACAAAGCCTCCGGTAGAGAGACCCCTCTCAAGTCTGTGATGCGGTCCCCAGAAGCCTCCGGAAGCAAGACCCCAGTGAAGACTGTCATGTGGTCCCCAGAAGCCTCCGGTAGTGAGACCCCAGTGAAGACTGTCATGCGGTCCATAGAAGCCTCTGCGAGTGAGATCCCTCTCAAGTCTGTGATGCGGTCCCCAGAAGCCTCCGGAAGCAAGACCCCGATGCAGACTGTCATGCGGTCCGTAGAAGCCTCCTGTAGTGAGACCCCTGTATGCCAGAAGACCCGTGCGTCTGTCTCCAATAAGCTGAAAGCTAATCTGGCTAAGGACTGGCCCTCTTCCCAAAATCAATGGTGCACTGGGAAGGGACTGCGGAATACCATGCGTGAAATCACGTTGCCTAAAAGCATGGAGACGTACATTCAGACATACAGAGGTCATTGTGAGGGTCTTGCACCGACAGTAAAACGGAAAGAGAATTGTATGTCCAATGTCAGCCGGATAAAGAACTTCATAGTATTCATGGCCCATGGTTTTGACCGGCTGTCAGACTGGCTGTTTCTAAAAGACACAAAGAGGGTCCGTGGCTGGAGCAAGTATATTTCAGTGTCGGGCCGGACAGTCACAACATCGCTGTTGTTCCTGAAGACTGTGAACCATTTCCTGAGGTACTTGTCTGCATCAAAGCTCCGGGGGTGCAGGCTCACCCAGTCTGATATGACCCACATCATCAGAGAGGTGAAAGCCAACATTAACGATTTGAAAAAGTCTGTCACTCTCCACCAGTTTAAGGTGAAGAGGGACAAGCTGGATCGTCTGCCGAGCCAGGCGGAGCTTCTCGCCGCCATGGCGGCCGCTGAGAAGCGCATCCCTGATCTCCTTGACCTGATGGCTAGCAATCCGACCACAATCACCCAGTACCTGCTATATGGCTATCTAACCCTCCATTGGAGCCTCCTGTATGGCCACCGTCCGGGTGTGTATGCAAACATGACCAACACGGAGGTCTTTGAGGCGGACAGAAGGGGCACTGCTGAGGGCTACATCATCCACGTGCAGGATCACAAGACTGCCAAGACATTTGGTGAAGCACAGCTGGTGCTTACAATAAAGGAGTTTAGCTGGGTCATGCGGTGGATGGGGATAAAAGAGGGCTTGTCGGGTCCTCAGAATGAATTCTTCCTTTTCACATCGGGGAAGCAGGCTTCCAAGAACCTGAACGCTCACTTGAAGAGGGCTTGGGCTGATGCTGGGCTAGAAACAGCCGTCACCTTCACCATCTTGCGCACTGCCCTGGCTGACAATATCAAGCATCACCAAGATCCAGAAAGCAGGTCGATTCTGGCTAGGTTTATGTGCCACGACGTAAGCACTGCAGACCGGTTCTACGCGAATACGCCTGGAATAAAGGAGGCATTGAAGATCCGCTCCATGTTCAGGGCGGCGGCAGCAGCTGCAGCAGCATCATCATCAGAAGGAGGTCTACCACCGTCAGCTACCTCCGAAGAGGATTCAGGGGCGGAGAGCAGCGATACCTCTTCTTCAGGACCGATTGGTACTCCTGATGAGGGGAAAGGGGCCGTGGACTCAACCTTTTTTCCCCGGTGCACTGTACAAGTTAGACGGCTAATATGGCCCCAAGGCCCCTGTTAATCATGTTGTTATTATGTTTATTTTGTATACTGTTTTTGTAAAATTGGTGTGATAATTAAATAAAAAATAAAAAAAAAACATTAGTATAACCTTGAAGGTTCCCAGGGGCAAATACAGTGCCTGTCATTTTGCAGGATATAATTTAACATGTAACCTCTCCTGGAAATGGACATACTCTGTGCATTTCCAGGAGAGGTTCCATGTTAAATTATATCCTGCAATATCCTCCAAAGAAGGGGTGGTAGTGTCATGAATAAGGCCGAATATGTATGCCGATGTGCGGACGGTAAAGCACCGCAAAATCCACCCCTTTAGGGTAACCAGGGGCATGAAGTTCTGTAGGGTGTGAACATCTGGGTTTAGTCCGAGTGAGGAGTGCTCGAGCGTGGGAGGATGTGTAAGGCAGAGGAGGGTAACAAAAGGTGTGTGCAGGAGCAGGGAGAAAAGAGAAAATAAAAAGACTCAAAGTGTTCCACCTTCCAGCAGCAGCAGCAGCGGGCCCGCTCTGTCCGTGGTGCTGAACACCTGCCTGTCTATGTGGAGTACAAAAACAAACAAAGACAAACACCTTTAAGGTCACCAGGGGCGTGAGGTTCTGGTTCTGGCGGTGTGCATGGAGGGGTTTAGTCCGAGTGAGGAGTGCTCGAGCGTGGGAGGATGTGTAAGGCAGAGGAGGGGAACAAAAAAAAACGAATACAAATAAGTTAAAGTGTGAACCTCCAGCAGGGCAGGTGCTGCTGCTGCTGCTGCTGCTGCTGCTGCTGCTGCTGCTGCTGCTGTGAAGGAGGACGAATATTGATGCTTGTGTTCGGACGGTAAAGCACCGCAAAATCCACCCCCCCTTAAAGGTGACCAGGGGCATGAGATTCTGCAGGGTGTGAACATCTGGGTTTAGTCCGTGGGGGAGTGCTTAAGTCCGGGGGCCCGGGGTCTCACGGTGCACGAGGTTATGGAAGTGCAGCAGGGCAGGTGCTGCTGCTGCTGCTGCTGCTGCTGCTGCTGCTGCTGCTGCTGCTGCTGCTGCTGCTGTGAAGGAGGACGAATATTGATGCTTGTGTTCGGACGGTAAAGCACCGCAAAATCCACCCCCCCTTAAAGGTGACCAGGGGCATGAGATTCTGCAGGGTGTGAACATCTGGGTTTAGTCCGTGGGGGAGTGCTTAAGTCCGGGGGCCCGGGGTCTCACGGTGCACGAGGTTATGGAAGTGCCACTGTTGCCGGAGGTCCTTAGTCCGTCCTTTGGGGCTCTGTCAGGGGCTACAGAGAGGTGGTTTTCCCGGTCCCTCTCCTGGAGGTATGAAATAACCTGAGCTCCATGTGAGGGAGCCGTGCTGGAGCTGCTTAGTCCGTCCTTTGGTGGTCTTTGAGGGGCTAATGAGAGGTGTTTTCCCCGGTCTATTTGATGGAAGTCTGACACGAGCAGAGTGTGCATGCTTTGAAACTAATCCACCCACACTTAGCATGCTATTTTAGGGTATAAATCGTACCTTGTCACCATGTACTGTGCTCCCTGGGACGACGCGCCCTCCTGTGGGGACACATGAGAACTGCACTCAAATCACTTTGTGCTTTTTAAACAGTTTAACATATTTTTTTCCACATTTAAAAAACGCTTTCTGCCCTGGAAATCATTTCTAATCATTATTACCGTTATGGAGGGGCTGCAGGAACACTTTCCCCGCCTTGCAAACATTTATTCCTGGTTCAAATAATCAATTTGTTCCGCCTGCTTTGCGTCAGCACCTCTGCGGCTGTCGGATTAACACAGATGAATGCACTTTTAACACTCACGCAGCCAGAATTCCTGCTCTTTTCCTGGGTTACAAAGTGAGGTGACGCAGCCTGTCCTCTGAGTCTCCCCGCCTCTCATAGACTTATTTCTGGGTAAAAAAAGCCATGTGCTCCGCCCCCTGGATCTCTGCATGTGTGTGTGTGCCTGTGAGTCTGTGGCTACTGTCCACATGCCCGCATTAGGAGGCACTATTTTCGGATACATTTTCTCATTTTCACCACTTTTCATGTTTTTATTATGTATATTGTTATATTATTATTATTATTATTATTGTATATATGTATACTGTGTATACTGTTTTTGTAAAAATCATGTGATTATTAAATAAATAATAAAACATGAATATAACCTTGAAGTTTCCCAGGGGCAAATACAGTGCCAGGTGTCAGACTATTTAAACAATGTTTACCCAGGATTCCGACACCTTCCCTGTTTTGTAAAATGCGGTGATGCGCCCTGGAGGTATCAGAGTATTTTAAACAACTTTTCCCCGCCTTTCAAACACTTTTTCCTGGCTTATAGCCTGTCATTTTGCAGGATATAATTTAACATGGAACCTCTCCCAGGGGCAAATACAGTGCCAGGTGTCAGACTATTTAAACAATGTTTACCCAGGATTCCGACACCTTCCCTGGCTTGTAAAATGCGGTGATGCGCCCTGGAGGTATCAGAGTATTTTAAACAACTTTTCCCCGCCTTTCAAACACTTTTTCCTGGCTTATAGCCTGTCATTTTGCAGGATATAATTTAACATGGAACCTCTCCTGGAAATGGACATACTCTGCGCATTTCCAGGAGAGGTTCCATGTTAAATTATATCCTGCAAAATGACAGGCAACAACTCTCTTCCAGACGTTTAAAAACACTTTTCCGACTATTTTAAACAACTTTTCCCCGCCTTTCAAACACTTTTTCCTGGCTTATAGCCTGTCATTTTGCAGGATATAATTTAACATGGAACCTCTCCTGGAAATGGACATACTCTGCGCATTTCCAGGAGAGGTTCCATGTTAAATTATATCCTGCAAAATGACAGGCAACAACTCTCTTCCAGACGTTTAAAAACACTTTTCCGACTATTTTAAACAACTTTTCCCCGCCTTTCAAACACTTGTTCCTGGCTTATAGCCTGTCATTTTGCAGGATATAATTTAACATGGAACCTCTCCTGGAAATGGACATACTCTGCGCATTTCCAGGAGAGGTTCCATGTTAAATGATATCCTGCAAAATGACAGGCAACAACTCTCTTCCAGACGTTTAAAAACACTTTTCCGACTATTTTAAACAACTTTTCCCCGCCTTTCAAACACTTTTTCCTGGCTTATAGCCTGTCATTTTGCAGGATATAATTTAACATGGAACCTCTCCTGGAAATGGACATACTCTGCGCATTTCCAGGAGAGGTTCCATGTTAAATTATATCCTGCAAAATGACAGGCAACAACTCTCTTCCAGACGTTTAAAAACACTTTTCCGACTATTTTAAACAACTTTTCCCCGCCTTTCAAACACTTTTTCCTGGCTTATAGCCTGTCATTTTGCAGGATATAATTTAACATGGAACCTCTCCTGGAAATGGACATATTCTGTGCATTTCCAGGAGAGGTTACATGTTAAATGATATCCTGCAAAATGACAGGCTACAACTCTCTTCCAGACGTTTAAAAACACTTTCCCCGACCATTTAAACATTATTTATGGCTTGTAAAGTGCGGTGATGAGCCCTGACAGTATCAGACTATTTAAAGGGTTACCAGGAGCATGAGAATATCCTCCACAGAAGGGGTGGTGGTGCCGTGAATAAGGCCGAATATGGATACCGATGTGCCGACGGTAAAGCACCGCAAAATCCACCCCCTTTAGGTTAACCAGGGGCATGGAGTTCTGTAGGGTGTGAACATCTGGGTTTAGTCCGTGGGGGAGTGCTTAAGTCCGGGAGTCCGGGGACTCACGGTGTGCAAGGTTATGGAGGTGCCCATGTCAGGGACACATGCTGGAGGTCTGTGGTCCGTCCTTTGGGGGTCTTGGAGGGGCCACAGAGAGGAGATTTCCCCGGTCTCTGTCCTGGATGAGTGAAATAAACAGAGTCTCCATGTCAGGGACACATGCTGGAGGTCTCTCTCCCGAGAGTGGACGTCCATTGCCTGTAAATTGGTCTAACATTAGGTCTGTCACTTTGGCTAACCGCACCACTGTCTGTCGTCTCCCGCAAGTGGACATCCATTGTCACTTTGGCTAACCGCACCACTGTCTGTCGTCTCCCGCAAGTGGACATCCATTGCGCCTAAATAGGGTTAGGGAATGTTCCGGTATTTGGACAACATTAACATGAGATCACTCCGGTCAATGTACGTACTTCGTCTCACTGGAATATTAATGGCCAGATTGAATACAAAATCGACCCAAATTCTCCGGTCAATGACAGGAGAGTTTTGAAAGTGACAAAACACTGTTCCACACATTTAAAAACACTTAATCAATGTTTACCCAGGATCCATGCACCTTTCCTGGCTTGTAAAATGTGGTGATGCGCCCTGGAGGTAGCGGGTAGGCTCTGTGCGTGGTGCTGAACCCCAGCCTGTCTATGTGGAATACAAAAACAAACAAAGACAAACACCTTTAAGGTCACCAGGGTCGTGAGGTTCTGGTTCTGGCGGTGTGCATGGAGGGGTTTAGTCCGAGTGAGGAGTGCTCGAGCGTGGGAGGATGTGTAAGGCAGAGGAGGGGAACAAAAGGTGTGTGCAGGAGCAGGGAGAAAAGAGAAAATAAAAAGACTCAAAGTGTTCCACCTTCCAGCAGCAGCAGCAGCAGCAGCGGGCCCGCGGTGCTGAACACCTGCCTGTCTATGTGGAGTACAAAAACAAACAAAGACAAACACCTTTAAGGTCACCAGGGTCGTGAGGTTCTGGTTCTGGCGGTGTGCATGGAGGGGTTTGACCTGGCTCCCCGACACAATGCACATAGTCTGGAGCAGCGGAGCAGCGGCTGGGCCGTGTTCCCCCTTCTGTCCATTTGCCTATCAGTTTGTTAACGAAGTGGACAGAGGCTGTTTTTTGCCCCTAAAAGTGACTTTTAATGGTGTTTTTTGTATTTAAATGATGGGTTTTATATTTCTCCAGGGTCCCCGACACAATGAAACTAGTCTGGAGCTCGCTGGGGTCCCGCAAAATGCTTTAATCACGATTTGGTCCTTTTCCCCATCACTTTGTTAACGAAGTGGACAGAGGCTGTTTTTTGCCCCTAAAAGTGACTTTTAATGGTGTTTTTGGCATTTAAATGATGGGTTTTATCATTATCCAGGGTCCCCGACACAATGCACATAGTCTGGAGCTCGCTGGGGTCCCGGAAATGCTTTAATCACGATTTGGTCCTTTTCCCCATCACTTTGTTAACGAAGTGGACAGAGGCTGTTTTTTGCCCCTAAAAGTGACTTTTAATGGTGTTTTTGGCATTTAAATGATGGGTTTTATATTTCTCCAGGGTCCCCGACACAATAAAACTAGTCTGGAGCTCGCTGGGGTCCCGCAAAATGCTTTAATCACGATTTTGTCCTTTTCCCCATCACTTTGTTAACGAAGTGGACAGAGGCTGTTTTTTGCCCCTAAAAGTGACTTTTAATGGTGTTTTTGGCATTTAAATGATGGGTCTTATCATTGTGGAGGGTCCCCAAGACAATGCAACTAGTCTGGAGCTCGCTGGGGTCCCGCAAATGCTTTAATCACGATTTTGTCCTTTTCCCCATCACTTTGTTAACGAAGTGGACAGAGGCTGTTTTTTGCCCCTAAAAGTGACTTTTAATGGTGTTTTTGGCATTTAAATGATGTGTTTTATCATTATCCAGGGTCCCCGACACAATGAAACTAGTCTGGAGCTCGCTGGGGTCCCGCAAAATGCTTTAATCACGATTTGGTCCTTTTCCCCATCACTTTGTTAACGAAGTGGACAGAGGCTGTTTTTTGCCCCTAAAAGTGACTTTTAATGGTGTTTTTGGTATTTAAATGATGGGTCTTATCATTATCCAGGGTCCCCGACACAATGAAACTAGTCTGGAGCTCGCTGGGGTCCCGCAAAATGCTTTAATCACGATTTGGTCCTTTTCCCCATCACTTTGTTAACGAAGTGGACAGAGGCTGTTTTTTGCCCCTAAAAGTGACTTTTAATGGTGTTTTTGGTATTTAAATGATGGGTCTTATCATTATCCAGGGTCCCCGACACAATGAAACTAGTCTGGAGCTCGCTGGGGTCCCGCAAAATGCTTTAATCACGATTTTGTCCTTTTCCCCATCACTTTGTTAACGAAGTGGACAGAGGCTGTTTTTTGCCCCTAAAAGTGACTTTTAATGGTGTTTTTGGCATTTAAATGATGGGTCTTATCATTATCCAGGGTCCCCGACACAATGAAACTAGTCTGGAGCTCGCTGGGGTCCCGCAAAATGCTTTAATCACGATTTTGTCCTTTTCCCCATCAGTTTGTTAACGAAGTGGACAGAGGCTGTTTTTTGCCCCTAAAAGTGACTTTTAATGGTGTTTTTTGTATTTAAATGATGTGTTTTATCTTTCTCCAGGGTCCCCGACGCAATGCACATAGTCTGGAGCTCGCTAGGGTCCCGCAAAATGCTTTAATCACGATTTGGTCCTTTTCCCCATCACTTTGTTAACGAAGTGGACAGAGGCTGTTTTTTGCCCCTAAAAGTGACTTTTAATGGTGTTTTTGGCATTTAAATGATGTGTTTTATCATTATCCAGGGTCCCCGACACAATGAAACTAGTCTGGAGCTCGCTGGGGTCCCGCAAAATGCTTTAATCACGATTTGGTCCTTTTCCCCATCACTTTGTTAACGAAGTGGACAGAGGCTGTTTTTTGCCCCTAAAAGTGACTTTTAATGGTGTTTTTGGCATTTAAATGATGTGTTTTATCATTATCCAGGGTCCCCGACACAATGAAACTAGTCTGGAGCTCGCTGGGGTCCCGCAAAATGCTTTAATCACGATTTTGTCCTTTTCCCCATCACTTTGTTAACGAAGTGGACAGAGGCTGTTTTTTGCCCCTAAAAGTGACTTTTAATGGTGTTTTTGGCATTTAAATGATGTGTTTTATCATTATCCAGGGTCCCCGACACAATGAAACTAGTCTGGAGCTCGCTGGGGTCCCGCAAAATGCTTTAATCACGATTTTGTCCTTTTCCCCATCAGTTTGTTAACGAAGTGGACAGAGGCTGTTTTTTGCCCCTAAAAGTGACTTTTAATGGTGTTTTTGGCATTTAAATGATGGGTCTTATCATTGTGGAGGGTCCCCAAGACAATGCAACTAGTCTGGAGCTCGCTGGGGTCCCGGAAATGCTTTAATCACGATTTGGTCCATTTCCCCATCAGTTTGTTAACGAAGTGGACAGAGGCTGTTTTTTGCCCCTAAAAGTGACTTTTAATGGTGTTTTTGGCATTTAAATGATGGGTCTTATCATTATCCAGGGTCCCCGACACAATGAAACTAGTCTGGAGCTCGCTGGGGTCCCGCAAAATGCTTTAATCACGATTTTGTCCTTTTCCCCATCACTTTGTTAACGAAGTGGACAGAGGCTGTTTTTTGCCCCTAAAAGTGACTTTTAATGGTGTTTTTGGCATTTAAATGATGGGTTTTATATTTCCCCAGGGTCCCCGACACAATGAAACTAGTCTGGAGCTCGCTGGGGTCCCGCAAAATGCTTTAATCACGATTTTGTCCTTTTCCCCATCACTTTGTTAACGAAGTGGACAGAGGCTGTTTTTTGCCCCTAAAAGTGACTTTTAATGGTGTTTTTGGCATTTAAATGATGGGTCTTATCATTGTGGAGGGTCCCCAAGACAATGCAACTAGTCTGGAGCTCGCTGGGGTCCCGGAAATGCTTTAATCACGATTTGGTCCATTTCCCCATCAGTTTGTTAACGAAGTGGACAGAGGCTGTTTTTTGCCCCTAAAAGTGACTTTTAATGGTGTTTTTGGCATTTAAATGATGGGTCTTATCATTATCCAGTGTCCCCGACACAATGAAACTAGTCTGGAGCTCGCTGGGGTCCCGCAAAATGCTTTAATCACGATTTTGTCCTTTTCCCCATCACTTTGTTAACGAAGTGGACAGAGGCTGTTTTTTGCCCCTAAAAGTGACTTTTAATGGTGTTTTTGGCATTTAAATGATGGGTCTTATCATTATCCAGGGTCCCCGACACAATGAAACTAGTCTGGAGCTCGCTGGGGTCCCGCAAAATGCTTTAATCACGATTTTGTCCTTTTCCCATCAGTTTGTTAACGAAGTGGACAGAGGCTGTTTTTTGCCCCTAAAAGTGACTTTTAATGGTGTTTTTTGTATTTAAATGATGTGTTTTATATTTCTCCAGGGTCCCCGACACAATGAAACTAGTCTGGAGCTCGCTGGGGTCCCGCAAAATGCTTTAATCACGATTTGGTCCTTTTCCCCATCACTTTGTTAACGAAGTGGACAGAGGCTGTTTTTTGCCCCTAAAAGTGACTTTTAATGGTGTTTTTGGCATTTAAATGATGTGTTTTATCATTATCCAGGGTCCCCGACACAATGAAACTAGTCTGGAGCTCGCTGGGGTCCCGCAAAATGCTTTAATCACGATTTTGTACTTTTCCCCATCACTTTGTTAACGAAGTGGACAGAGGCTGTTTTTTGCCCCTAAAAGTGACTTTTAATGGTGTTTTTGGCATTTAAATGATGTGTTTTATCATTATCCAGGGTCCCCGACACAATGAAACTAGTCTGGAGCTCGCTGGGGTCCCGCAAAATGCTTTAATCACGATTTTGTCCTTTTCCCCATCACTTTGTTAACGAAGTGGACAGAGGCTGTTTTTTGCCCCTAAAAGTGACTTTTAATGGTGTTTTTGGCATTTAAATGATGGGTCTTATCATTATCCAGGGTCCCCGACACAATGAAACTAGTCTGGAGCTCGCTGGGGTCCCGCAAAATGCTTTAATCACGATTTTGTCCTTTTCCCCATCACTTTGTTAACGAAGTGGACAGAGGCTGTTTTTTGCCCCTAAAAGTGACTTTTAATGGTGTTTTTGGCATTTAAATGATGTGTTTTATATTTCTCCAGGGTCCCCGACACAATGAAACTAGTCTGGAGCTCGCTGGGGTCCCGCAAAATGCTTTAATCACGATTTTGTCCTTTTCCCCATCACTTTGTTAACGAAGTGGACAGAGGCTGTTTTTTGCCCCTAAAAGTGACTTTTAATGGTGTTTTTTGTATTTAAATGATGTGTTTTATCTTTCTCCAGGGTCCCCGACGCAATGCACATAGTCTGGAGCTCGCTGGGGTCCCGCAAAATGCTTTAATCACGATTTTGTCCTTTTCCCCATCACTTTGTTAACGAAGTGGACAGAGGCTGTTTTTTGCCCCTAAAAGTGACTTTTAATGGTGTTTTTGGCATTTAAATGATGTGTTTTATATTTCTCCAGGGTCCCCGACACAATGAAACTAGTCTGGAGCTCGCTGGGGTCCCGCAAAATGCTTTAATCACGATTTTGTCCTTTTCCCCATCACTTTGTTAACGAAGTGGACAGAGGCTGTTTTTTGCCCCTAAAAGTGACTTTTAATGGTGTTTTTTGTATTTAAATGATGTGTTTTATCTTTCTCCAGGGTCCCCGACGCAATGCACATAGTCTGGAGCTCGCTGGGGTCCCGCAAAATGCTTTAATCACGATTTGGTCCTTTTCCCCATCACTTTGTTAACGAAGTGGACAGAGGCTGTTTTTTGCCCCTAAAAGTGACTTTTAATGGTGTTTTTGGCATTTAAATGATGTGTTTTATATTTCTCCAGGGTCCCCGACACAATGAAACTAGTCTGGAGCTCGCTGGGGTCCCGCAAAATGCTTTAATCACGATTTTGTCCTTTTCCCCATCACTTTGTTAACGAAGTGGACAGAGGCTGTTTTTTGCCCCTAAAAGTGACTTTTAATGGTGTTTTTGGCATTTAAATGATGGGTCTTATCATTGTGGAGGTCCCCAAGACAATGCAACTAGTCTGGGGCTCGCTGGGGTCCCGGAAATGCTTTAATCACGATTTGGTCCATTTCCCCATCAGTTTGTTAACGAAGTGGACAGAGGCTGTTTTTTGCCCCTAAAAGTGACTTTTAATGGTGTTTTTGGCATTTAAATGATGGGTCTTATCATTATCCAGTGTCCCCCGACACAATGAAACTAGTCTGGAGCTCGCTGGGGTCCCGCAAAATGCTTTAATCACGATTTTGTCCTTTTCCCATCACTTTGTTAACGAAGTGGACAGAGGCTGTTTTTTGCCCCTAAAAGTGACTTTTAATGGTGTTTTTGGCATTTAAATGATGGGTCTTATCATTATCCAGGGTCCCCGACACAAATGAAACTAGTCTGGAGCTCGCTGGGTCCCGCAAAAATGCTTTAATCACGATTTTGTCCTTTTCCCCATCAGTTTGTTAACGAAGTGGACAGAGGCTGTTTTTTGCCCCTAAAAGTGACTTTTAATGGTGTTTTTTGTATTTAAATGATGTGTTTTATATTTCTCCAGGGTCCCCGACACAATGAAACTAGTCTGGAGCTCGCTGGGGTCCCGCAAAATGCTTTAATCACGATTTGGTCCTTTTCCCCATCACTTTGTTAACGAAGTGGGACAGAGGCTGTTTTTTGCCCCTAAAAGTGACTTTTAATGGTGTTTTTGGCATTTAAATGATGTGTTTTATCATTATCCAGGGTCCCCGACACAATGAAACTAGTCTGGAGCTCGCTGGGGTCCCGCAAAATGCTTTAATCACGATTTGTACTTTTCCCCATCACTTTGTTAACGAAGTGGACAGAGGCTGTTTTTTGCCCCTAAAAGTGACTTTTAATGGTGTTTTTGGCATTTAAATGATGTGTTTTATCATTATCCAGGGTCCCCGACACAATGAAACTAGTCTGGAGCTCGCTGGGGTCCCGCAAAATGCTTTAATCACGATTTTGTCCTTTTCCCCATCACTTTGTTAACGAAGTGACAGAGGCTGTTTTTTGCCCCTAAAAGTGACTTTTAATGGTGTTTTTGGCATTTAAATGATGGGTCTTATCATTATCCAGGGTCCCCGACACACTGAAACTAGTCTGGAGCTCGCTGGGGTCCCGCAAAATGCTTTAATCACGATTTTGTCCTTTTCCCATCACTTTGTTAACGAAGTGGACAGAGGCTGTTTTTTGCCCCTAAAAGTGACTTTTAATGGTGTTTTTGGCATTTAAATGATGTGTTTTATATTTCTCCAGGGTCCCCGACACAATGAAACTAGTCTGGAGCTCGCTGGGGTCCCGCAAAATGCTTTAATCACGATTTTTGTCCTTTTCCCCATCACATTGTAAACGAAGTGGACAGAGGCTGTTTTTTGCCCCTAAAAGTGACTTTTAATGGTGTTTTTTTGTATTTAAATGATGTGTTTTATCTTTCTCCAGGGTCCCCGACGCAATGCACATAGTCTGGAGCTCGCTGGGGTCCCGCAAAATGCTTTAATCACGATTTTGTCCTTTTCCCCATCACTTTGTTAACGAAGTGGACAGAGGCTGTTTTTTGCCCCTAAAAGTGACTTTTACATGGTGTTTTTGGCATTTAAATGATGTGTTTATATTTCTCCAGGGTCCCCGACACAATGAAACTAGTCTGGAGCTCGCTGGGGTCCGCAAAATGCTTTAATCACGATTTTGTCCTTTTCCCCATCACTTGTTAACGAAGTGGACAGAGGCTGTTTTTTGCCCCTAAAAGTGACTTTTAATGGTGTTTTTTGTATTTAAATGATGTGTTTTATCTTTCTCCAGGGTCCCCGACGCAATGCACATAGTCTGGAGCTCGCTGGGGTCCCGCAAAATGCTTTAATCACTGATTTGGTCCTTTTCCCCATCACTTTTGTTAACGAGTGGACAGAGGCTGTTTTTTGCCCCTAAAAGTGACTTTTAATGGTGTTTTTGGCATTTAAATGATGTGTTTTATCTTTCTCCAGGGTCCCCGACACAATGAAACTAGTCTGGAGCTCGCTGGGGTCCCGCAAAATGCTTTAATCACGATTTTGTCCTTTTCCCCATCACTTTGTTAACGAAGTGGACAGAGGCTGTTTTTTGCCCCTAAAAGTGACTTTTAATGGTGTTTTTGGCATTTAAATGATGGGTCTTATCATTATCCAGGGTCCCCAAGACAATGCAACTAGTCTGGAGCTCGCTGGGGTCCCGCAAAATGCTTTAATCACGATTTTGTCCTTTTCCCCATCACTTGTTAACGAAGTGGACAGAGGCTGTTTTTTGCCCCTAAAAGTGACTTTTAATGGTGTTTTTGGCATTTAAATGATGGGTCTTATCATTATCCAGGGTCCCCGACACAATGAAACTAGTCTGGAGCTCGCTGGGTCCCGCAAAATGCTTTAATCACGATTTGGTCCTTTTCCCCATCACTTTGTTAACGAAGTGGACAGAGGCTGTTTTTGCCCCTAAAAGTGACTTTTAATGGTGTTTTTTGTATTTAAATGATGTGTTTTATCATTATCCAGGGTCCCCCGACACAATGAAACTAGTCTGGAGCTCGCTGGGGTCCCGCAAAATGCTTTAATCACGATTTGGTCCTTTTCCCCATCACTTTGTTAACGAAGTGGACAGAGGCTGTTTTTTGCCCCTAAAAGTGACTTTTAATGGTGTTTTTGGCATTTAAATGATGGGTCTTATCATTATCCAGGGTCCCCGACACAATGAAACTAGTCTGGAGCTCGCTGGGGTCCCGCAAAATGCTTTAATCACGATTTTGTCCTTTTCCCCATCACTTTGTTAACGAAGTGGACAGAGGCTGTTTTTTGCCCCTAAAAGTGACTTTTAATGGTGTTTTTGGCATTTAAATGATGGGTTTTATATTTCTCCAGGGTCCCCGACGCAAATGCACATAGTCTGGAGCTCGCTGGGGTCCCGCAAAATGCTTTAATCACGATTTTGTCCTTTTCCCATCACTTTGTTAACGAAGTGGACAGAGGCTGTTTTGTGCCCCTAAAAGTGACTTTTAATGGTGTTTTTGGCATTTAAATGATGTGTTTTATCATTATCCAGGGTCCCCGACACAATGAAACTAGTCTGGAGCTCGCTGGGGTCCCGCAAAATGCTTTAATCACGATTTGGTCCTTTTCCCATCACTTTGTTAACGAAGTGGACAGAGGCTGTTTTTTGCCCCTAAAAGTGACTTTTAATGGTGTTTTTGGCATTTAAATGATGGGTCTTATCATTATCCAGGGTCCCCGACACAATGAAACTAGTCTGGAGCTCGCTGGGGTCCCGCAAAATGCTTTAATCACGATTTTGTCCTTTTCCCCATCACTTTGTTAACGAAGTGGACAGAGGCTGTTTTTTGCCCCTAAAAGTGACTTTTAATGGTGTTTTTTGTATTTAAATGATGTGTTTTATCTTTCTCCAGGGTCCCCGACGCAATGCACATAGTCTGGAGCTCGCTGGGGTCCCGCAAAATGCTTTAATCACGATTTGGTCCTTTTCCCCATCACTTTGTTAACGAAGTGGACAGAGGCTGTTTTTTGCCCCTAAAAGTGACTTTTAATGGTGTTTTTGGCATTTAAATGATGTGTTTTATCATTATCCAGGGTCCCCGACACAATGAAACTAGTCTGGAGCTCGCTGGGGTCCCGCAAAATGCTTTAATCACGATTTTGTACTTTTCCCCATCACTTTGTTAACGAAGTGGACAGAGGCTGTTTTTTGCCCCTAAAAGTGACTTTTAATGGTGTTTTTGGCATTTAAATGATGTGTTTTATCATTATCCAGGGTCCCCGACACAATGAAACTAGTCTGGAGCTCGCTGGGGTCCCGCAAAATGCTTTAATCACGATTTTGTCCTTTTCCCCATCACTTTGTTAACGAAGTGGACAGAGGCTGTTTTTTGCCCCTAAAAGTGACTTTTAATGGTGTTTTTGGCATTTAAATGATGGGTTTTATATTTCTCCAGGGTCCCCGACACAATGAAACTAGTCTGGAGCTCGCTGGGGTCCCGCAAAATGCTTTAATCACGATTTTGTCCTTTTCCCCATCACTTTGTTAACGAAGTGGACAGAGGCTGTTTTTTGCCCCTAAAAGTGACTTTTAATGGTGTTTTTTGTATTTAAATGATGTGTTTTATCTTTCTCCAGGGTCCCCGACGCAATGCACATAGTCTGGAGCTCGCTGGGGTCCCGCAAAATGCTTTAATCACGATTTTGTCCTTTTCCCCATCACTTTGTTAACGAAGTGGACAGAGGCTGTTTTTTGCCCCTAAAAGTGACTTTTAATGGTGTTTTTGGCATTTAAATGATGTGTTTTATATTTCTCCAGGGTCCCCGACACAATGAAACTAGTCTGGAGCTCGCTGGGGTCCCGCAAAATGCTTTAATCACGATTTTGTCCTTTTCCCCATCACTTTGTTAACGAAGTGGACAGAGGCTGTTTTTTGCCCCTAAAAGTGACTTTTAATGGTGTTTTTTGTATTTAAATGATGTGTTTTATCTTTCTCCAGGGTCCCCGACGCAATGCACATAGTCTGGAGCTCGCTGGGGTCCCGCAAAATGCTTTAATCACGATTTTGTCCTTTTCCCCATCACTTTGTTAACGAAGTGGACAGAGGCTGTTTTTTGCCCCTAAAAGTGACTTTTAATGGTGTTTTTGGCATTTAAATGATGTGTTTTATATTTCTCCAGGGTCCCCGACACAATGAAACTAGTCTGGAGCTCGCTGGGGTCCCGCAAAATGCTTTAATCACGATTTTGTCCTTTTCCCCATCACTTTGTTAACGAAGTGGACAGAGGCTGTTTTTTGCCCCTAAAAGTGACTTTTAATGGTGTTTTTTGTATTTAAATGATGTGTTTTATCTTTCTCCAGGGTCCCCGACGCAATGCACATAGTCTGGAGCTCGCTGGGGTCCCGCAAAATGCTTTAATCACGATTTTGTCCTTTTCCCCATCACTTTGTTAACGAAGTGGACAGAGGCTGTTTTTTGCCCCTAAAAGTGACTTTTAATGGTGTTTTTGGCATTTAAATGATGTGTTTTATATTTCTCCAGGGTCCCCGACACAATGAAACTAGTCTGGAGCTCGCTGGGGTCCCGCAAAATGCTTTAATCACGATTTTGTCCTTTTCCCCATCACTTTGTTAACGAAGTGGACAGAGGCTGTTTTTTGCCCCTAAAAGTGACTTTTAATGGTGTTTTTTGTATTTAAATGATGTGTTTTATCTTTCTCCAGGGTCCCCGACGCAATGCACATAGTCTGGAGCTCGCTGGGGTCCCGCAAAATGCTTTAATCACGATTTTGTACTTTTCCCCATCACTTTGTTAACGAAGTGGACAGAGGCTGTTTTTTGCCCCTAAAAGTGACTTTTAATGGTGTTTTTGGCATTTAAATGATGTGTTTTATCATTATCCAGGGTCCCCGACACAATGAAACTAGTCTGGAGCTCGCTGGGGTCCCGCAAATGCTTTAATCACGATTTGGTCCATTTCCCCATCAGTTTGTTAACGAAGTGGACAGAGGCTGTTTTGTGCCCCTAAAAGTGACTTTTAATGGTGTTTTTGGCATTTAAATGATGTGTTTTATCATTATCCAGGGTCCCCGACACAATGAAACTAGTCTGGAGCTCGCTGGGGTCCCGCAAAATGCTTTAATCACGATTTGGTCCATTTCCCCATCAGTTTGTTAACGAAGTGGACAGAGGCTGTTTTTTGCCCCTAAAAGTGACTTTTAATGGTGTTTTTTGTATTTAAATGATGGGTCTTATCATTGTGGAGGGTCCCCAAGACAATGCACATAGTCTGGAGCTCGCTGGGGTCCCGCAAAATGCTTTAATCACGATTTTGTACTTTTCCCCATCACTTTGTTAACGAAGTGGACAGAGGCTGTTTTTTGCCCCTAAAAGTGACTTTTAATGGTGTTTTTGGCATTTAAATGATGGGTCTTATCATTATCCAGGGTCCCCGACACAATGAAACTAGTCTGGAGCTCGCTGGGGTCCCGCAAAATGCTTTAATCACGATTTGGTCCTTTTCCCCATCACTTTGTTAACGAAGTGGACAGAGGCTGTTTTTTGCCCCTAAAAGTGACTTTTAATGGTGTTTTTGGCATTTAAATGATGGGTCTTATCATTATCCAGGGTCCCCGACGCAATGCACATAGTCTGGAGCTCGCTGGGGTCCCGCAAAATGCTTTAATCACGATTTTGTCCTTTCCCCCATCACTTTGTTAACGAAGTGGACAGAGGCTGTTTTTTGCCCCTAAAAGTGACTTTTAATGGTGTTTTTTGTATTTAAATGATGTGTTTTATCTTTCTCCAGGGTCCCCGACGCAATGCACATAGTCTGGAGCTCGCTGGGGTCCCGCAAAATGCTTTAATCACGATTTGGTCCTTTTCCCCATCACTTTGTTAACGAAGTGGACAGAGGCTGTTTTTTGCCCCTAAAAGTGACTTTTAATGGTGTTTTTTGTATTTAAATGATGTGTTTTATCTTTCTCCAGGGTCCCCGACGCAATGCACATAGTCTGGAGCTCGCTGGGGTCCCGCAAAATGCTTTAATCACGATTTGGTCCTTTTCCCCATCACTTTGTTAACGAAGTGGACAGAGGCTGTTTTTTGCCCCTAAAAGTGACTTTTAATGGTGTTTTTGGCATTTAAATGATGTGTTTTATCATTATCCAGGGTCCCCGACACAATGAAACTAGTCTGGAGCTCGCTGGGGTCCCGCAAAATGCTTTAATCACGATTTTGTACTTTTCCCCATCACTTTGTTAACGAAGTGGACAGAGGCTGTTTTTTGCCCCTAAAAGTGACTTTTAATGGTGTTTTTGGCATTTAAATGATGTGTTTTATCATTATCCAGGGTCCCCGACACAATGAAACTAGTCTGGAGCTCGCTGGGGTCCCGCAAAATGCTTTAATCACGATTTTGTCCTTTTCCCCATCACTTTGTTAACGAAGTGGACAGAGGCTGTTTTTTGCCCCTAAAAGTGACTTTTAATGGTGTTTTTGGCATTTAAATGATGGGTTTTATATTTCTCCAGGGTCCCCGACACAATGAAACTAGTCTGGAGCTCGCTGGGGTCCCGCAAAATGCTTTAATCACGATTTTGTCCTTTTCCCCATCACTTTGTTAACGAAGTGGACAGAGGCTGTTTTTTGCCCCTAAAAGTGACTTTTAATGGTGTTTTTGGCATTTAAATGATGGGTCTTATCATTATCCAGGGTCCCCGACACAATGAAACTAGTCTGGAGCTCGCTGGGGTCCCGCAAAATGCTTTAATCACGATTTTGTCCTTTTCCCCATCACTTTGTTAACGAAGTGGACAGAGGCTGTTTTTTGCCCCTAAAAGTGACTTTTAATGGTGTTTTTGGCATTTAAATGATGGGTCTTATCATTGTGGAGGGTCCCCAAGACAATGCAACTAGTCTGGAGCTCGCTGGGGTCCCGCAAAATGCTTTAATCACGATTTTGTCCTTTTCCCCATCACTTTGTTAACGAAGTGGACAGAGGCTGTTTTTTGCCCCTAAAAGTGACTTTTAATGGTGTTTTTGGCATTTAAATGATGTGTTTTATCATTATCCAGGGTCCCCGACACAATGCACATAGTCTGGAGCTCGCTGGGGTCCCGGAAATGCTTTAATCACGATTTGGTCCTTTTCCCCATCAGTTTGTTAACGAAGTGGACAGAGGCTGTTTTTTGCCCCTAAAAGTGACTTTTAATGGTGTTTTTGGCATTTAAATGATGGGTTTTATATTTCTCCAGGGTCCCCGACACAATGAAACTAGTCTGGAGCTCGCTGGGATCCCGCAAAATGCTTTAATCACGATTTTGTCCTTTTCCCCATCACTTTGTTAACGAAGTGGACAGAGGCTGTTTTTTGCCCCTAAAAGTGACTTTTAATGGTGTTTTTGGCATTTAAATGATGTGTTTTATCATTATCCAGGGTCCCCGACACAATGCACATAGTCTGGAGCTCGCTGGGGTCCCGGAAATGCTTTAATCACGATTTGGTCCTTTTCCCCATCAGTTTGTTAACGAAGTGGACAGAGGCTGTTTTTTGCCCCTAAAAGTGACTTTTAATGGTGTTTTTGGCATTTAAATGATGGGTTTTATATTTCTCCAGGGTCCCCGACACAATGAAACTAGTCTGGAGCTCGCTGGGGTCCCGCAAAATGCTTTAATCACGATTTTGTCCTTTTCCCCATCACTTTGTTAACGAAGTGGACAGAGGCTGTTTTTTGCCCCTAAAAGTGACTTTTAATGGTGTTTTTGGCATTTAAATGATGGGTTTTATATTTCTCCAGGGTCCCCGACACAATGAAACTAGTCTGGAGCTCGCTGGGGTCCCGCAAAATGCTTTAATCACGATTTTGTCCTTTTCCCCATCAGTTTGTTAACGAAGTGGACAGAGGCTGTTTTTTGCCCCTAAAAGTGACTTTTAATGGTGTTTTTGGCATTTAAATGATGTGTTTTATCATTATCCAGGGTCCCCGACACAATGCACATAGTCTGGAGCTCGCTGGGGTCCCGGAAATGCTTTAATCACGATTTGGTCCTTTTCCCCATCACTTTGTTAACGAAGTGGACAGAGGCTGTTTTTTGCCCCTAAAAGTGACTTTTAATGGTGTTTTTTGTATTTAAATGATGTGTTTTATCATTCTCCAGGGTCCCCGACACAATGCACATAGTCTGGAGCTCGCTGGGGTCCCGCAAATGCTTTAATCAGGCGTTTTAACACTTTTCCCCACGAAAATGATTTTTAATTATTTTTTGGGGGCTATATAAATCAAATTCCGGTTAATGCCGAGCACAATTGTACCTTTTACTATTTTAATGTATTTGCATGATATATCTTTGGGCGATAAAAGCGACATATTTGGATGACTTTGTCAGTTTATGGAGCTTATCCCACAAATCCCGGATGATCCGGGCCAAATTTGGGAGCTCATAGGCAGCCTGCCATAGGCCCCCACCCGTGGAATGAAAAAAAAATGAAAGAAAACGGTCAATTATATGTTAAAATAATCAAAAAATGAACTTTTAAAATTACATGGGAGAGGGGATCTGAAAAATTGGAGAAGGGGAAAAGTGTTCGGCGCTTCGGGACGAAGCGCCGAACACTTTTCCCCTACCCCGTTGCAAGGTACAACGGAGAGGGGAATCCAGACTTCCCCTCCTCCGTTGTAAAAAACCGTTCATGTTTTACAAGCTACCTTCTGCACGAAATCGGAAACCCGGTTTTTGAGAGGACTCAGAAAAAAAACGGCTGTGTAACTTCATGGAGGAATTCATCCGCTGTATGTGCACTTTGGCTCGGATACATTTTGTTGCCTGGAGACCCCCCAGCATGGTTCTTACCAAACTTAAAGTTTTTGAACTGGGCTCTGGAGGAAGGTAAGGGGAGTTGACAGGGGACTCAATCCGCCTCATGAGGCACTATTTTCGGATACATTTCAACACTTTTAGCCCTTTTTGATGGTTCTCCAAAAAATAACTCTGACTTTTTCAGAGTGTGGAGGAAGGTGAGGGGAGTTGACAGGGGACTTTATCCGCCTTATGGGGCACTATTCTCGGATACATTTCAACACTTTTAGCCCTTTTTGATGGTTCTCCAAAAAATAACTCTGACTTTTTCAGAGTGTGGAGGAAGGTGAGGGGAGTTGACAGGGGACTTTACCCGCCTTATGGGGCACTATTCCCGGATACATTTCAACACTTTTAGCCCTTTTTGATGGTTCTCCAAAAAAATAACTCTGACTTTTTCAGAGTGTGGAGGAAGGTGAGGGGAGTTGACAGGGGACTTTACCCGCCTTATGGGGCACTATTCCCGGATACATTTCAACACTTTTAGCCCTTTTTGATGGTTCTCCAAAAAATAACTCTGACTTTTTCAGAGTGTGGAGGAAGGTGAGGGGAGTTGACAGGGGACTTTATCCGCCTTATGGGGCACTATTCTCGGATACATTTCAACACTTTTAGCCCTTTTTGATGGTTCTCCAAAAAATAACTCTGACTTTTTCAGAGTGTGGAGGAAGGTGAGGGGAGTTGACAGGGGACTTTATCCGCCTTATGGGGCACTATTCTCGGATACATTTCAACACTTTTAGCCCTTTTTGATGGTTCTCCAAAAAATAACTCTGACTTTTTCAGAGTGTGGAGGAAGGTGAGGGGAGTTGACAGGGGACTTTATCCGCCTTATGGGGCACTATTCTCGGATACATTTCAACACTTTTAGCCCTTTTTGATGGTTCTCCAAAAAATAACTCTGACTTTTTCAGAGTGTGGAGGAAGGTGAGGGGAGTTGACAGGGGACTTTATCCGCCTTATGGGGCACTATTCCCGGATACATTTCAACACTTTTAGCCCTTTTTGATGGTTCTCCAAAAAATAACTCTGACTTTTTCAGAGTGTGGAGGAAGGTGAGGGGAGTTGACAGGGGACTTTACCCGCCTTATGGGGCACTATTCCCGGATACATTTCAACACTTTTAGCCCTTTTTGATGGTTCTCCAAAAAATAACTCTGACTTTTTCAGAGTGTGGAGGAAGGTGAGGGGAGTTGACAGGGGACTTTACCCGCCTTATGGGGCACTATTCCCGGATACATTTCAACACTTTTAGCCCTTTTTGATGGTTCTCCAAAAAATAACTCTGACTTTTTCAGAGTGTGGAGGAAGGTGAGGGGAGTTGACAGGGGACTTTACCCGCCTTATGGGGCACTATTCCCGGATACATTTCAACACTTTTAGCCCTTTTTGATGGTTCTCCAAAAAATAACTCTGACTTTTTCAGAGTGTGGAGGAAGGTGAGGGGAGTTGACAGGGGACTTTACCCGCCTTATGGGGCACTATTCCCGGATACATTTCAACACTTTTAGCCCTTTTTGATGGTTCTCCAAAAAATAACTCTGACTTTTTCAGAGTGTGGAGGAAGGTGAGGGGAGTTGACAGGGGACTTTACCCGCCTTATGGGGCACTATTCCCGGATACATTTCAACACTTTTAGCCCTTTTTGATGGTTCTCCAAAAAATAACTCTGACTTTTTCAGAGTGTGGAGGAAGGTGAGGGGAGTTGACAGGGGACTTTACCCGCCTTATGGGGCACTATTCCCGGATACATTTCAACACTTTTAGCCCTTTTTGATGGTTCTCCAAAAAATAACTCTGACTTTTTCAGAGTGTGGAGGAAGGTGAGGGGAGTTGACAGGGGACTTTACCCGCCTTATGGGGCACTATTCCCGGATACATTTCAACACTTTTAGCCCTTTTTGATGGTTCTCCAAAAAATAACTCTGACTTTTTCAGAGTGTGGAGGAAGGTGAGGGGAGTTGACAGGGGACTTTACCCGCCTTATGGGGCACTATTCTCGGATACATTTTTTCATTTTCACCCATTTTTGATGGTTCTCCAAAAAGACAAGTTAGTCTTTTTTCTTCCCCCTTCCTCTTCTGATTTCTCACTGATCGAATGGCAAACGCGACCCGCCATCGGAGGGCCTCCGCCGGCCCGGCCTCGTGCCGGTGCTCTGGCGGTCGGTTCCTCCGAACTGCGGGTTCGACTCTGATGGCCGGGAGGGACGAGGGAAACGTCGGGGGGGTCTGCTGGAGGCTCCTGCTGGAGTCTTGCGTTCACTGGGACCTGGCTCGAAAAACTCGAAACCCTGACTCCAGTGCGGTGTTGCGGCCATGCGCCTCCGGGTACCAGACTCCCCTGCCTCCTCCGTGTTGCGTGGGCTGCGTGGGGGTAACCCTGCGTGTCCGTTACCCTGCGTGTCTCTTACCTCCCAGGCCGACCGATATGAAGCGTTTCCAAGACGAACCGTCTGACTCAGGGGTCCCACCACAGGTTCCGTAGCGGGGTGGAAGTTCCACCTCCCCTCTTTGCCGCGGAATGCAAAACAAACACCTGTTTCTCTCATCCTCCACTGTGGCATAGCGGCCTTAGTCGGCTGTGGCATTCAGCAATTGGCCTTGCTCCGGGCACAGGACCCTACTTCATCAAACTACCTATTTGATCCTGCGTAACAACCACATATATGCTTGTCTGCAAAGACATTGATCGAATGGCAAACGTGACCCGCCATCGGAGGGCCTCCGCCGGCCCGGCCTCGTGCCGGTGCTCTGGCGGTCGGTTCCTCCGAACTGCGGGTTCGACTCTGATGGCCGGGAGGGACGAGGGAAACGTCGGGGGGGTCTGCTGGAGGCTCCGGGCACAGGACCCTACTTCATCAAACTACCTATTTGATCCTGCGTAACAACCACATATATGCTTGTCTGCAAAGACATTGATCGAATGGCAAACGTGACCCGCCATCGGAGGGCCTCCGCCGGCCCGGCCTCGTGCCGGTGCTCTGGCGGTCGGTTCTTCCAAACTGCGGGTTTGACTCTGCTCCTGGGAGCACATATGCTTGTCTGCAAAGAGGGACATGCCTGGTCCTGCCCAGGTGTTCTTCTACGGCTAGTGTCCAGCCAGCTGCGGTATCATCAACTTTGACCCGCCATCGGAGGGCCTCCTCCCCGGGTCCAGCTTCCGGTGCTAGGCGGTCGGTTCCTCCAAACTGTGTGATTGACTCTGCTCCTGGGAGCACATATGCTTGTCTGCAAAGAGGGACATGCCTGGTCCCGCCCAGGTGTTCTTCTACGGCTAGTGTCCAGCCAGCTGCGGTATCATCAACTTTGACCCGCCATCGGAGGGCCTCCTCCCCGGGTCCAGCTTCCGGTGCTAGGCGGTCGGTTCCTCCAAACTGTGTGATTGACTCTGCTCCTGGGAGCACATATGCTTGTCTGCAAAGAGGGACATGCCTGGTCCCGCCCAGGTGTTCTTCTACGGCTAGTGTCCAGCCAGCTGCGGTATCATCAACTTTGACCCGCCATCGGAGGGCCTCCTCCCCGGGTCCAGCTTCCGGTGCTAGGCGGTCGGTTCCTCCAAACTGTGTGATTGACTCTGCTCCTGGGAGCACATATGCTTGTCTGCAAAGAGGGACATGCCTGGTCCCGCCCAGGTGTTCTTCTACGGCTAGTGTCCAGCCAGCTGCGGTATCATCAACTTTGACCCGCCATCGGAGGGCCTCCTCCCCGGGTCCAGCTTCCGGTGCTTGGCGGTCGGTTCATCCAAACTACGGGTAATCCTGGAGCGGACATAAACAAAGAATGATATTTTACAGGACATGATGGATATGTGTTTTTTCCAGGCTTTTTGGAAATAAACCAAATGTGATTTTGCAGTGCATGATATAGCTCATTTTACCCATGTGATGTTGTGCAGTACATTACTGAGCTCATTTAACGATATTGGTCTACCAGGTGAAGTGGGATGCTGCCATTTCCCAACTGGTCTCCGGAGGAATATAAGGAGAGTTGACAGGGGACTCTGCCCAGTGCTCATGAACCAAATGAGGGGTGTGTTAGAGGGGAAAGGCTCTGGCTGTTTCTGCAGCCTCTGCATCTACCTTCTCTCCCCACCCCGATACCAGCGCGTGCCTGCTGTAAAAGGCAGGTGCACGGGCTCTCACTTCCACTAACTCTGAGCCTGGCTCCCGAGCAGCACGTTCTCCCCGGCAGTCCGCCAGCAGATGAAAAACACCCACCTCTCCGCCTCTTCCGAGGGACGAGGGAACCGCGCGGGGGGGTCTGCTGGAGGTTCCTGCCGGGTGCTCCGTACTGCGTTTCACCGGGACCTGGCTCGAAAAACTCGGAACTCTGACTCCAGTGCGGTGTGGCGGTCTCGCCCTGGCCGTCCACCGTGCGCCTCCGGGTACCTGACTCCCCTGCCTCCTCCGGGGGCAGGTGCGAGGGGTTCAATGCCTCCTCCCCCCGCTGCGGCGAAAGCCGGAGCGGGACGGAGCGCCCGGAGGTACTGTTACCCCCACGTTTTGTACCCAAAACTGTCTTGTGAGTTCGTGGCAGAACCATGAAACAAAAAACAATCAATGTATCGGACCCATCGCCAGTCGCGTTGGTGCGGAGGTGGGACCATTTTAACCAGGTGGTAACCCAAGTCCTCCCCTTGGTCCGTGTTCCCTGCATTGAAGCATCGGACCCATGGTTGCAATCAGCAGTTGGCTAACGCATATAAACGGAGAAACAGAAAACCATTTAAATATAATTCATTGTGTGTGTTTTTGGAAGGATGTTGACCGAATGCCCGGTGTGCAGCCTCCGCTATCTGGCTTTGAATAAGCACCTTAAGCACAAACATGCAGTGCGGAACCTGGATGAAAGAGGCATCATTCTTAAAATGGCCAGTGGTAGAATAAATGTTCGGACCAAACCCTGTCCCATCACAGGGTGTTCGTATGCTGGGAGGAAACTACACCGTCATGTAACTCGTGACCACCCTGAGTTCTCCCGAGATGAGGCACATCAGGTCATGGCAAGGCTGAAGCATAGTGTGGCCCTGCAGTTGCTCCATGACCTCCGAGAGACTAATCCCATCATTGGAATGGCTACATCATTGGATATAGACAATGAGGAGGAATACCCGGTGCACCCTCCACCCTTCTCCCCACATACCGAGTGTGACGAAGAGGACTGCATGCAGGTGAGGCTGGACAATGTGGCATTGAGGGCTCAGAAGGATGCCCTCATTGATGAGGTGAAGACCCTGCGCTCCAGGCTAAAACAGGGTCTAAAACCCAGGAAGCAGAATGCCACTGCTGCTCTGCTTGAGGAAGACGAAGAATGTATACGATTTAAGGGCGTAGCAATCCCAAGTACCCCCGACATGAACTCAGTAGCCTCCGGCAGCAATACCCCTCTCAAGACCCCGGTGAAGACTGTCATGCGGTCCATAGAAGCCTCTGCGAGTGAGACCCCCCTCAAGTCTGTGATGCGGTCCCCAGAAGCCTCCGGAAGCAAGACCCCGGTGAAGACTGTCATGCGGTCCGACAAAGCCTCCGGTAGTGAGACCCCGGTGAACACTGTCATGCGGTCCCCAGAAGCCTCCGGAAGCAAGACCCCGGTGAAGACTGTCATGCGGTCCAACAAAGCCTCCGGTAGAGAGACCCCTCTCAAGTCTGTGATGCGGTCCCCAGAAGCCTCCGGAAGCAAGACCCCAGTGAAGACTGTCATGTGGTCCCCAGAAGCCTCCGGTAGTGAGACCCCAGTGAAGACTGTCATGCGGTCCATAGAAGCCTCTGCGAGTGAGATCCCTCTCAAGTCTGTGATGCGGTCCCCAGAAGCCTCCGGAAGCAAGACCCCGATGCAGACTGTCATGCGGTCCGTAGAAGCCTCCTGTAGTGAGACCCCTGTATGCCAGAAGACCCGTGCGTCTGTCTCCAATAAGCTGAAAGCTAATCTGGCTAAGGACTGGCCCTCTTCCCAAAATCAATGGTGCACTGGGAAGGGACTGCGGAATACCATGCGTGAAATCACGTTGCCTAAAAGCATGGAGACGTACATTCAGACATACAGAGGTCATTGTGAGGGTCTTGCACCGACAGTAAAACGGAAAGAGAATTGTATGTCCAATGTCAGCCGGATAAAGAACTTCATAGTATTCATGGCCCATGGTTTTGACCGGCTGTCAGACTGGCTGTTTCTAAAAGACACAAAGAGGGTCCGTGGCTGGAGCAAGTATATTTCAGAGTCGGGCCGGACAGTCACAACATCGCTGTTGTTCCTGAAGACTGTGAACCATTTCCTGAGTTACTTGTCTGCATCAAAGCTCCGGGGGTGCAGGCTCACCCAGTCTGATATGACCCACATCATCAGAGAGGTGAAAGCCAACATTAACGATTTGAAAAAGTCTGTCACTCTCCACCAGTTTAAGGTGAAGAGGGACAAGCTGGATCGTCTGCCGAGCCAGGCGGAGCTTCTCGCCGCCATGGCGGCCGCTGAGAAGCGCATCCCTGATCTCCTTGACCTGATGGCTAGCAATCCGACCACAATCACCCAGTACCTGCTATATGGCTATCTAACCCTCCATTGGAGCCTCCTGTATGGCCACCGTCCGGGTGTGTATGCAAACATGACCAACACGGAGGTCTTTGAGGCGGACAGAAGGGGCACTGCTGAGGGCTACATCATCCACGTGCAGGATCACAAGACTGCCAAGACATTTGGTGAAGCACAGCTGGTGCTTACAATAAAGGAGTTTAGCTGGGTCATGCGGTGGATGGGGATAAAAGAGGGCTTGTCGGGTCCTCAGAATGAATTCTTCCTTTTCACATCGGGGAAGCAGGCTTCCAAGAACCTGAACGCTCACTTGAAGAGGGCTTGGGCTGATGCTGGGCTAGAAACAGCCGTCACCTTCACCATCTTGCGCACTGCCCTGGCTGACAATATCAAGCATCACCAAGATCCAGAAAGCAGGTCGATTCTGGCTAGGTTTATGTGCCACGACGTAAGCACTGCAGACCGGTTCTACGCGAATACGCCTGGAATAAAGGAGGCATTGAAGATCCGCTCCATGTTCAGGGCGGCGGCAGCAGCTGCAGCAGCATCATCATCAGAAGGAGGTCTACCACCGTCAGCTACCTCCGAAGAGGATTCAGGGGCGGAGAGCAGCGATACCTCTTCTTCAGGACCGATTGGTACTCCTGATGAGGGGAAAGGGGCCGTGGACTCAACCTTTTTTCCCCGGTGCACTGTACAAGTTAGACGGCTAATATGGCCCCAAGGCCCCTGTTAATCATGTTGTTATTATGTTTATTTTGTATACTGTTTTTGTAAAATTGGTGTGATAATTAAATAAAAAATAAAAAAAAAACATTAGTATAACCTTGAAGGTTCCCAGGGGCAAATACAGTGCCTGTCATTTTGCAGGATATAATTTAACATGTAACCTCTCCTGGAAATGGACATACTCTGTGCATTTCCAGGAGAGGTTCCATGTTAAATTATATCCTGCAATATCCTCCAAAGAAGGGGTGGTAGTGTCATGAATAAGGCCGAATATGTATGCCGATGTGCGGACGGTAAAGCACCGCAAAATCCACCCCTTTAGGGTAACCAGGGGCATGAAGTTCTGTAGGGTGTGAACATCTGGGTTTAGTCCGAGTGAGGAGTGCTCGAGCGTGGGAGGATGTGTAAGGCAGAGGAGGGTAACAAAAGGTGTGTGCAGGAGCAGGGAGAAAAGAGAAAATAAAAAGACTCAAAGTGTTCCACCTTCCAGCAGCAGCAGCAGCGGGCCCGCTCTGTCCGTGGTGCTGAACACCTGCCTGTCTATGTGGAGTACAAAAACAAACAAAGACAAACACCTTTAAGGTCACCAGGGGCGTGAGGTTCTGGTTCTGGCGGTGTGCATGGAGGGGTTTAGTCCGAGTGAGGAGTGCTCGAGCGTGGGAGGATGTGTAAGGCAGAGGAGGGGAACAAAAAAAAACGAATACAAATAAGTTAAAGTGTGAACCTCCAGCAGGGCAGGTGCTGCTGCTGCTGCTGCTGCTGCTGCTGCTGCTGCTGCTGCTGCTGCTGTGAAGGAGGACGAATATTGATGCTTGTGTTCGGACGGTAAAGCACCACAAAATCCACCCCCCCTTAAAGGTGACCAGGGGCATGAGATTCTGCAGGGTGTGAACATCTGGGTTTAGTCCGTGGGGGAGTGCTTAAGTCCGGGGGCCCGGGGTCTCACGGTGCACGAGGTTATGGAAGTGCAGCAGGGCAGGTGCTGCTGCTGCTGCTGCTGCTGCTGCTGCTGCTGCTGCTGCTGCTGCTGCTGCTGCTGTGAAGGAGGACGAATATTGATGCTTGTGTTCGGACGGTAAAGCACCGCAAAATCCACCCCCCCTTAAAGGTGACCAGGGGCATGAGATTCTGCAGGGTGTGAACATCTGGGTTTAGTCCGTGGGGGAGTGCTTAAGTCCGGGGGCCCGGGGTCTCACGGTGCACGAGGTTATGGAAGTGCCACTGTTGCCGGAGGTCCTTAGTCCGTCCTTTGGGGCTCTGTCAGGGGCTACAGAGAGGTGGTTTTCCCGGTCCCTCTCCTGGAGGTATGAAATAACCTGAGCTCCATGTGAGGGAGCCGTGCTGGAGCTGCTTAGTCCGTCCTTTGGTGGTCTTTGAGGGGCTAATGAGAGGTGTTTTCCCCGGTCTATTTGATGGAAGTCTGACACGAGCAGAGTGTGCATGCTTTGAAACTAATCCACCCACACTTAGCATGCTATTTTAGGGTATAAATCGTACCTTGTCACCATGTACTGTGCTCCCTGGGACGACGCGCCCTCCTGTGGGGACACATGAGAACTGCACTCAAATCACTTTGTGCTTTTTAAACAGTTTAACATATTTTTTTCCACATTTAAAAAACGCTTTCTGCCCTGGAAATCATTTCTAATCATTATTACCGTTATGGAGGGGCTGCAGGAACACTTTCCCCGCCTTGCAAACATTTATTCCTGGTTCAAATAATCAATTTGTTCCGCCTGCTTTGCGTCAGCACCTCTGCGGCTGTCGGATTAACACAGATGAATGCACTTTTAACACTCACGCAGCCAGAATTCCTGCTCTTTTCCTGGGTTACAAAGTGAGGTGACGCAGCCTGTCCTCTGAGTCTCCCCGCCTCTCATAGACTTATTTCTGGGTAAAAAAAGCCATGTGCTCCGCCCCCTGGATCTCTGCATGTGTGTGTGTGCCTGTGAGTCTGTGGCTACTGTCCACATGCCCGCATTAGGAGGCACTATTTTCGGATACATTTTCTCATTTTCACCACTTTTCATGTTTTTATTATGTATATTGTTATATTATTATTATTATTATTATTGTATATATGTATACTGTGTATACTGTTTTTGTAAAAATCATGTGATTATTAAATAAATAATAAAACATGAATATAACCTTGAAGTTTCCCAGGGGCAAATACAGTGCCAGGTGTCAGACTATTTAAACAATGTTTACCCAGGATTCCGACACCTTCCCTGGCTTGTAAAATGCGGTGATGCGCCCTGGAGGTATCAGAGTATTTTAAACAACTTTTCCCCGCCTTTCAAACACTTTTTCCTGGCTTATAGCCTGTCATTTTGCAGGATATAATTTAACATGGAACCTCTCCCAGGGGCAAATACAGTGCCAGGTGTCAGACTATTTAAACAATGTTTACCCAGGATTCCGACACCTTCCCTGGCTTGTAAAATGCGGTGATGCGCCCTGGAGGTATCAGAGTATTTTAAACAACTTTTCCCCGCCTTTCAAACACTTTTTCCTGGCTTATAGCCTGTCATTTTGCAGGATATAATTTAACATGGAACCTCTCCTGGAAATGGACATACTCTGCGCATTTCCAGGAGAGGTTCCATGTTAAATTATATCCTGCAAAATGACAGGCAACAACTCTCTTCCAGACGTTTAAAAACACTTTTCCGACTATTTTAAACAACTTTTCCCCGCCTTTCAAACACTTTTTCCTGGCTTATAGCCTGTCATTTTGCAGGATATAATTTAACATGGAACCTCTCCTGGAAATGGACATACTCTGCGCATTTCCAGGAGAGGTTCCATGTTAAATTATATCCTGCAAAATGACAGGCAACAACTCTCTTCCAGACGTTTAAAAACACTTTTCCGACTATTTTAAACAACTTTTCCCCGCCTTTCAAACACTTGTTCCTGGCTTATAGCCTGTCATTTTGCAGGATATAATTTAACATGGAACCTCTCCTGGAAATGGACATACTCTGCGCATTTCCAGGAGAGGTTCCATGTTAAATGATATCCTGCAAAATGACAGGCAACAACTCTCTTCCAGACGTTTAAAAACACTTTTCCGACTATTTTAAACAACTTTTCCCCGCCTTTCAAACACTTTTTCCTGGCTTATAGCCTGTCATTTTGCAGGATATAATTTAACATGGAACCTCTCCTGGAAATGGACATACTCTGCGCATTTCCAGGAGAGGTTCCATGTTAAATTATATCCTGCAAAATGACAGGCAACAACTCTCTTCCAGACGTTTAAAAACACTTTTCCGACTATTTTAAACAACTTTTCCCCGCCTTTCAAACACTTTTTCCTGGCTTATAGCCTGTCATTTTGCAGGATATAATTTAACATGGAACCTCTCCTGGAAATGGACATATTCTGTGCATTTCCAGGAGAGGTTACATGTTAAATGATATCCTGCAAAATGACAGGCTACAACTCTCTTCCAGACGTTTAAAAACACTTTCCCCGACCATTTAAACATTATTTATGGCTTGTAAAGTGCGGTGATGAGCCCTGACAGTATCAGACTATTTAAAGGGTTACCAGGAGCATGAGAATATCCTCCACAGAAGGGGTGGTGGTGCCGTGAATAAGGCCGAATATGGATACCGATGTGCCGACGGTAAAGCACCGCAAAATCCACCCCCTTTAGGTTAACCAGGGGCATGGAGTTCTGTAGGGTGTGAACATCTGGGTTTAGTCCGTGGGGGAGTGCTTAAGTCCGGGAGTCCGGGGACTCACGGTGTGCAAGGTTATGGAGGTGCCCATGTCAGGGACACATGCTGGAGGTCTGTGGTCCGTCCTTTGGGGGTATTGGAGGGGCCACAGAGAGGAGATTTCCCCGGTCTCTGTCCTGGATGAGTGAAATAAACAGAGTCTCCATGTCAGGGACACATGCTGGAGGTCTCTCTCCCGAGAGTGGACGTCCATTGCCTGTAAATTGGTCTAACATTAGGTCTGTCACTTTGGCTAACCGCACCACTGTCTGTCGTCTCCCGCAAGTGGACATCCATTGTCACTTTGGCTAACCGCACCACTGTCTGTCGTCTCCCGCAAGTGGACATCCATTGCGCCTAAATAGGGGAGGAGGCCCTCCGATGGCGGGTCAAATTTGATGATACCGCAGCTGGCTGGACACTAGCCGTAGAAGAACACCTGGGCGGGACCAGGCATGTCCCTCTTTGCAGACAAGCATATGTGCTCCCAGGAGCAGAGTCAATCCCACAGTTTGGAGGAACCGACCGCCAAGCACCGGAAGCTGGACCCGGGGAGGAGGCCCTCCGATGGCGGGTCAAAGTTGATGATACCGCAGCTGGCTGGACACTAGCCGTAGAAGAACACCTGGGCGGGACCAGGCATGTCCCTCTTTGCAGACAAGCATATGTGCTCCCAGGAGCAGAGTCAATCCCACAGTTTGGAGGAACCGACCGCCAAGCACCGGAAGCTGGACCCGGGGAGGAGGCCCTCCGATGGCGGGTCAAAGTTGATGATACCGCAGCTGGCTGGACACTAGCTGTAGAAGAACACCTGGGCGGGACCAGGCATGTCCCTCTTTGCAGACAAGCATATGTGCTCCCAGGAGCAGAGTCAAACCCGCAGTTTGGAAGAACCGACCGCCAGAGCACCGGCACGAAGCCGGGCCGGCGGAGGCCTTCCGATGGCAGGTCACGTTTGCCATTCGATCAATGTCTTTGCAGACAAGCATATATGTGGTTGTTACGCAGGATCAAATAGGTAGTTTGATGAAGTAGGGTCCTGTGCCCGGAGCAAGGCCAATTGCTGAATGCCGCAGCCGACTAAGGCCGCTATGCCACAGTGGAGGATGAGAGAAACAGGTGTTTGTTTTGCATTCCGCGGCAAAGAGGGGAGGTGGAACTTCCACCCCGCTACGGAACCTGTGGTGGGACCCCTGAGTCAGACGGTTCGTCTTGGAAACGCTTCATATCGGTCGGCCTGGGAGGTAAGAGACACGCAGGGTAACGGACACGCAGGGTTACCCCCACGCAGCCCACGCAACACGGAGGAGGCAGGGGAGTCTGGTACCCGGAGGCGCATGGCCGCAACACCGCACTGGAGTCAGGGTTTCGAGTTTTTCGAGCCAGGTCCCAGTGAACGCAAGACTCCAGCAGGAGCCTCCAGCAGACCCCCCCGACGTTTCCCTCGTCCCTCCCGGCCATCAGAGTCGAACCCACAGTTCGGAGGAACCGACCGCCAGAGCACCGGCACGAGGCCGGGCCGGCGGAGGCCCTCCGATGGCGGGTCGCGTTTGCCATTCGATCAGTGAGAAATCAGAAGAGGAAGGGGGAAGAAAAAAGACTAACTTGTCTTTTTGGTGAACCATCAAAAATGGGTGAAAATGAAAAAATGTATCCGAGAATAGTGCCCCATAAGGCGGGTAAAGTCCCCTGTCAACTCCCCTCACCTTCCTCCACACTCTGAAAAAGTCAGAGTTATTTTTTGGAGAACCATCAAAAATGGGTGAAAATGAAAAAATGTATCCGAGAATAGTGCCCCATAAGGCGGGTAAAGTCCCCTGTCAACTCCCCTCACCTTCCTCCACACTCTGAAAAAGTCAGAGTTATTTTTTGGAGAACCATCAAAAATGGGTGAAAATGAAAAAATGTATCCGAGAATAGTGCCCCATAAGGCGGGTAAAGTCCCCTGTCAACTCCACTCACCTTCCTCCACACTCTGAAAAAGTCAGAGTTATTTTTTGGAGAACCATCAAAAATGTATCCGAGAATAGTGCCCCATAAGGCGGGTAAAGTCCCCTGTCAACTCCCCTCACCCTATTTAGGCGCAATGGATGTCCACTTGCGGGAGACGACAGACAGTGGTGCGGTTAGCCAAAGTGACAATGGATGTCCACTTGCGGGAGACGACAGACAGTGGTGCGGTTAGCCAAAGTGACAGACCTAATGTTAGACCAATTTACAGGCAATGGACGTCCACTCTCGGGAGAGAGACCTCCAGCATGTGTCCCTGACATGGAGACTCTGTTTATTTCACTCATCCAGGACAGAGACCGGGGAAATCTCCTCTCTGTGGCCCCTCCAAGACCCCCAAAGGACGGACCACAGACCTCCAGCATGTGTCCCTGACATGGGCACCTCCATAACCTTGCACACCGTGAGTCCCCGGACTCCCGGACTTAAGCACTCCCCCACGGACTAAACCCAGATGTTCACACCCTACAGAACTCCATGCCCCTGGTTAACCTAAAGGGGGTGGATTTTGCGGTGCTTTACCGTCGGCACATCGGTATCCATATTCGGCCTTATTCACGGCACCACCACCCCTTCTGTGGAGGATATTCTCATGCTCCTGGTAACCCTTTAAATAGTCTGATACTGTCAGGGCTCATCACCGCACTTTACAAGCCATAAATAATGTTTAAATGGTCGGGGAAAGTGTTTTTAAACGTCTGGAAGAGAGTTGTAGCCTGTCATTTTGCAGGATATCATTTAACATGTAACCTCTCCTGGAAATGCACAGAATATGTCCATTTCCAGGAGAGGTTCCATGTTAAATTATATCCTGCAAAATGACAGGCTATAAGCCAGGAAAAAGTGTTTGAAAGGCGGGGAAAAGTTGTTTAAAATAGTCGGAAAAGTTTCTTTAAACGTCTGGAAGAGAGTTGTTGCCTGTCATTTTGCAGGATATAATTTAACATGGAACCTCTCCTGGAAATGCGCAGAGTATGTCCATTTCCAGGAGAGGTTCCATGTTAAATTATATCCTGCAAAATGACAGGCTATAAGCCAGGAAAAAGTGTTTGAAAGGCGGGGAAAAGTTGTTTAAAATAGTCGGAAAAGTGTTTTTAAACGTCTGGAAGAGAGTTGTTGCCTGTCATTTTGCAGGATATCATTTAACATGGAACCTCTCCTGGAAATGCGCAGAGTATGTCCATTTCCAGGAGAGGTTCCATGTTAAATTATATCCTGCAAAATGACAGGCTATAAGCCAGGAACAAGTGTTTGAAAGGCGGGGAAAAGTTGTTTAAAATAGTCGGAAAAGTGTTTTTAAACGTCTGGAAGAGAGTTGTTGCCTGTCATTTTGCAGGATATAATTTAACATGGAACCTCTCCTGGAAATGCGCAGAGTATGTCCATTTCCAGGAGAGGTTCCATGTTAAATTATATCCTGCAAAATGACAGGCTATAAGCCAGGAACAAGTGTTTGAAAGGCGGGGAAAAGTTGTTTAAAATAGTCGGAAAAGTGTTTTTAAACGTCTGGAAGAGAGTTGTTGCCTGTCATTTTGCAGGATATCATTTAACATGGAACCTCTCCTGGAAATGCGCAGAGTATGTCCATTTCCAGGAGAGGTTCCATGTTAAATTATATCCTGCAAAATGACAGGCTATAAGCCAGGAACAAGTGTTTGAAAGGCGGGGAAAAGTTGTTTAAAATAGTCGGAAAAGTGTTTTTAAACGTCTGGAAGAGAGTTGTTGCCTGTCATTTTGCAGGATATAATTTAACATGGAACCTCTCCTGGAAATGCGCAGAGTATGTCCATTTCCAGGAGAGGTTCCATGTTAAATTATATCCTGCAAAATGACAGGCTATAAGCCAGGAAAAAGTGTTTGAAAGGCGGGGAAAAGTTGTTTAAAATACTCTGATACCTCCAGGGCGCATCACCGCATTTTACAAGCCAGGGAAGGTGTCGGAATCCTGGGTAAACATTGTTTAAATAGTCTGACACCTGGCACTGTATTTGCCCCTGGGAGAGGTTCCATGTTAAATTATATCCTGCAAAATGACAGGCTATAAGCCAGGAAAAAGTGTTTGAAAGGCGGGGAAAAGTTGTTTAAAATACTCTGATACCTCCAGGGCGCATCACCGCATTTTACAAGCCAGGGAAGGTGTCGGAATCCTGGGTAAACATTGTTTAAATAGTCTGACACCTGGCACTGTATTTGCCCCTGGGAGAGGTTCCATGTTAAATTATATCCTGCAAAATGACAGGCTATAAGCCAGGAAAAAGTGTTTGAAAGGCGGGGAAAAGTTGTTTAAAATACTCTGATACCTCCAGGGCGCATCACCGCATTTTACAAGCCAGGGAAGGTGTCGGAATCCTGGGTAAACATTGTTTAAATAGTCTGACACCTGGCACTGTATTTGCCCCTGGGAGAGGTTCCATGTTAAATTATATCCTGCAAAATGACAGGCTATAAGCCAGGAAAAAGTGTTTGAAAGGCGGGGAAAAGTTGTTTAAAATACTCTGATACCTCCAGGGCGCATCACCGCATTTTACAAGCCAGGGAAGGTGTCGGAATCCTGGGTAAACATTGTTTAAATAGTCTGACACCTGGCACTGTATTTGCCCCTGGGAGAGGTTCCATGTTAAATTATATCCTGCAAAATGACAGGCTATAAGCCAGGAAAAAGTGTTTGAAAGGCGGGGAAAAGTTGTTTAAAATACTCTGATACCTCCAGGGCGCATCACCGCATTTTACAAGCCAGGGAAGGTGTCGGAATCCTGGGTAAACATTGTTTAAATAGTCTGACACCTGGCACTGTATTTGCCCCTGGGAGAGGTTCCATGTTAAATTATATCCTGCAAAATGACAGGCTATAAGCCAGGAAAAAGTGTTTGAAAGGCGGGGAAAAGTTGTTTAAAATACTCTGATACCTCCAGGGCGCATCACCGCATTTTACAAGCCAGGGAAGGTGTCGGAATCCTGGGTAAACATTGTTTAAATAGTCTGACACCTGGCACTGTATTTGCCCCTGGGAAACTTCAAGGTTATATTCATGTTTTATTATTTATTTAATAATCACATGATTTTTACAAAAACAGTATACACAGTATACATATA
Source organism: Notothenia rossii (assembly GCF_949606895.1). NCBI lineage: Eukaryota > Metazoa > Chordata > Actinopteri > Perciformes > Nototheniidae > Notothenia > Notothenia rossii. The sequence goes on from NW_027639766.1 coordinate 37,523, forward strand.
TACAATAATAATAATAATAATAATATAACAATATACATAATAAAAACATGAAAAGTGGTGAAAATGAGAAAATGTATCCGAAAATAGTGCCTCCTAATGCGGGCATGTGGACAGTAGCCACAGACTCACAGGCACACACACACATGCAGAGATCCAGGGGGCGGAGCACATGGCTTTTTTTACCCAGAAATAAGTCTATGAGAGGCGGGGAGACTCAGAGGACAGGCTGCGTCACCTCACTTTGTAACCCAGGAAAAGAGCAGGAATTCTGGCTGCGTGAGTGTTAAAAGTGCATTCATCTGTGTTAATCCGACAGCCGCAGAGGTGCTGACGCAAAGCAGGCGGAACAAATTGATTATTTGAACCAGGAATAAATGTTTGCAAGGCGGGGAAAGTGTTCCTGCAGCCCCTCCATAACGGTAATAATGATTAGAAATGATTTCCAGGGCAGAAAGCGTTTTTTAAATGTGGAAAAAAATATGTTAAACTGTTTAAAAAGCACAAAGTGATTTGAGTGCAGTTCTCATGTGTCCCCACAGGAGGGCGCGTCGTCCCAGGGAGCACAGTACATGGTGACAAGGTACGATTTATACCCTAAAATAGCATGCTAAGTGTGGGTGGATTAGTTTCAAAGCATGCACACTCTGCTCGTGTCAGACTTCCATCAAATAGACCGGGGAAAACACCTCTCATTAGCCCCTCAAAGACCACCAAAGGACGGACTAAGCAGCTCCAGCACGGCTCCCTCACATGGAGCTCAGGTTATTTCATACCTCCAGGAGAGGGACCGGGAAAACCACCTCTCTGTAGCCCCTGACAGAGCCCCAAAGGACGGACTAAGGACCTCCGGCAACAGTGGCACTTCCATAACCTCGTGCACCGTGAGACCCCGGGCCCCCGGACTTAAGCACTCCCCCACGGACTAAACCCAGATGTTCACACCCTGCAGAATCTCATGCCCCTGGTCACCTTTAAGGGGGGGTGGATTTTGCGGTGCTTTACCGTCCGAACACAAGCATCAATATTCATCCTCCTTCACAGCAGCAGCAGCAGCAGCAGCAGCAGCAGCAGCAGCAGCAGCAGCAGCAGCAGCAGCAGCAGCAGCAGCACCTGCCCTGCTGCACTTCCATAACCTCGTGCACCGTGAGACCCCGGGCCCCCGGACTTAAGCACTCCCCCACGGACAAAACCCAGATGTTCACACCCTGCAGAATCTCATGCCCCTGGTCACCTTTAAGGGGGGGTGGATTTTGCGGTGCTTTACCGTCCGAACACAAGCATCAATATTCGTCCTCCTTCACAGCAGCAGCAGCAGCAGCAGCAGCAGCAGCAGCAGCAGCAGCAGCAGCACCTGCCCTGCTGGAGGTTCACACTTTAACTTATTTGTATTCGTTTTTTTTTGTTCCCCTCCTCTGCCTTACACATCCTCCCACGCTCGAGCACTCCTCACTCGGACTAAACCCCTCCATGCACACCGCCAGAACCAGAACCTCACGCCCCTGGTGACCTTAAAGGTGTTTGTCTTTGTTTGTTTTTGTACTCCACATAGACAGGCAGGTGTTCAGCACCACGGACAGAGCGGGCCCGCTGCTGCTGCTGCTGGAAGGTGGAACACTTTGAGTCTTTTTATTTTCTCTTTTCTCCCTGCTCCTGCACACACCTTTTGTTACCCTCCTCTGCCTTACACATCCTCCCACGCTCGAGCACTCCTCACTCGGACTAAACCCAGATGTTCACACCCTACAGAACTTCATGCCCCTGGTTACCCTAAAGGGGTGGATTTTGCGGTGCTTTACCGTCCGCACATCGGCATACATATTCGGCCTTATTCATGACACTACCACCCCTTCTTTGGAGGATATTGCAGGATATAATTTAACATGGAACCTCTCCTGGAAATGCACAGAGTATGTCCATTTCCAGGAGAGGTTACATGTTAAATTATATCCTGCAAAATGACAGGCACTGTATTTGCCCCTGGGAACCTTCAAGGTTATACTAATGTTTTTTTTTTATTTTTTATTTAATTATCACACCAATTTTACAAAAACAGTATACAAAATAAACATAATAACAACATGATTAACAGGGGCCTTGGGGCCATATTAGCCGTCTAACTTGTACAGTGCACCGGGGAAAAAAGGTTGAGTCCACGGCCCCTTTCCCCTCATCAGGAGTACCAATCGGTCCTGAAGAAGAGGTATCGCTGCTCTCCGCCCCTGAATCCTCTTCGGAGGTAGCTGACGGTGGTAGACCTCCTTCTGATGATGATGCTGCTGCAGCTGCTGCCGCCGCCCTGAACATGGAGCGGATCTTCAATGCCTCCTTTATTCCAGGCGTATTCGCGTAGAACCGGTCTGCAGTGCTTACGTCGTGGCACATAAACCTAGCCAGAATCGACCTGCTTTCTGGATCTTGGTGATGCTTGATATTGTCAGCCAGGGCAGTGCGCAAGATGGTGAAGGTGACGGCTGTTTCTAGCCCAGCATCAGCCCAAGCCCTCTTCAAGTGAGCGTTCAGGTTCTTGGAAGCCTGCTTCCCCGATGTGAAAAGGAAGAATTCATTCTGAGGACCCGACAAGCCCTCTTTTATCCCCATCCACCGCATGACCCAGCTAAACTCCTTTATTGTAAGCACCAGCTGTGCTTCACCAAATGTCTTGGCAGTCTTGTGATCCTGCACGTGGATGATGTAGCCCTCAGCAGTGCCCCTTCTGTCCGCCTCAAAGACCTCCGTGTTGGTCATGTTTGCATACACACCCGGACGGTGGCCATACAGGAGGCTCCAATGGAGGGTTAGATAGCCATATAGCAGGTACTGGGTGATTGTGGTCGGATTGCTAGCCATCAGGTCAAGGAGATCAGGGATGCGCTTCTCAGCGGCCGCCATGGCGGCGAGAAGCTCCGCCTGGCTCGGCAGACGATCCAGCTTGTCCCTCTTCACCTTAAACTGGTGGAGAGTGACAGACTTTTTCAAATCGTTAATGTTGGCTTTCACCTCTCTGATGATGTGGGTCATATCAGACTGGGTGAGCCTGCACCCCCGGAGCTTTGATGCAGACAAGTACCTCAGGAAATGGTTCACAGTCTTCAGGAACAACAGCGATGTTGTGACTGTCCGGCCCGACTCTGAAATATACTTGCTCCAGCCACGGACCCTCTTTGTGTCTTTTAGAAACAGCCAGTCTGACAGCCGGTCAAAACCATGGGCCATGAATACTATGAAGTTCTTTATCCGGCTGACATTGGACATACAATTCTCTTTCCGTTTTACTGTCGGTGCAAGACCCTCACAATGACCTCTGTATGTCTGAATGTACGTCTCCATGCTTTTAGGCAACGTGATTTCACGCATGGTATTCCGCAGTCCCTTCCCAGTGCACCATTGATTTTGGGAAGAGGGCCAGTCCTTAGCCAGATTAGCTTTCAGCTTATTGGAGACAGACGCACGGGTCTTCTGGCATACAGGGGTCTCACTACAGGAGGCTTCTACGGACCGCATGACAGTCTGCATCGGGGTCTTGCTTCCGGAGGCTTCTGGGGACCGCATCACAGACTTGAGAGGGATCTCACTCGCAGAGGCTTCTATGGACCGCATGACAGTCTTCACTGGGGTCTCACTACCGGAGGCTTCTGGGGACCACATGACAGTCTTCACTGGGGTCTTGCTTCCGGAGGCTTCTGGGGACCGCATCACAGACTTGAGAGGGGTCTCTCTACCGGAGGCTTTGTTGGACCGCATGACAGTCTTCACCGGGGTCTTGCTTCCGGAGGCTTCTGGGGACCGCATGACAGTGTTCACCGGGGTCTCACTACCGGAGGCTTTGTCGGACCGCATGACAGTCTTCACCGGGGTCTTGCTTCCGGAGGCTTCTGGGGACCGCATCACAGACTTGAGGGGGGTCTCACTCGCAGAGGCTTCTATGGACCGCATGACAGTCTTCACCGGGGTCTTGAGAGGGGTATTGCTGCCGGAGGCTACTGAGTTCATGTCGGGGGTACTTGGGATTGCTACGCCCTTAAATCGTATACATTCTTCGTCTTCCTCAAGCAGAGCAGCAGTGGCATTCTGCTTCCTGGGTTTTAGACCCTGTTTTAGCCTGGAGCGCAGGGTCTTCACCTCATCAATGAGGGCATCCTTCTGAGCCCTCAATGCCACATTGTCCAGCCTCACCTGCATGCAGTCCTCTTCGTCACACTCGGTATGTGGGGAGAAGGGTGGAGGGTGCACCGGGTATTCCTCCTCATTGTCTATATCCAATGATGTAGCCATTCCAATGATGGGATTAGTCTCTCGGAGGTCATGGAGCAACTGCAGGGCCACACTATGCTTCAGCCTTGCCATGACCTGATGTGCCTCATCTCGGGAGAACTCAGGGTGGTCACGAGTTACATGACGGTGTAGTTTCCTCCCAGCATACGAACACCCTGTGATGGGACAGGGTTTGGTCCGAACATTTATTCTACCACTGGCCATTTTAAGAATGATGCCTCTTTCATCCAGGTTCCGCACTGCATGTTTGTGCTTAAGGTGCTTATTCAAAGCCAGATAGCGGAGGCTGCACACCGGGCATTCGGTCAACATCCTTCCAAAAACACACACAATGAATTATATTTAAATGGTTTTCTGTTTCTCCGTTTATATGCGTTAGCCAACTGCTGATTGCAACCATGGGTCCGATGCTTCAATGCAGGGAACACGGACCAAGGGGAGGACTTGGGTTACCACCTGGTTAAAATGGTCCCACCTCCGCACCAACGCGACTGGCGATGGGTCCGATACATTGATTGTTTTTTGTTTCATGGTTCTGCCACGAACTCACAAGACAGTTTTGGGTACAAAACGTGGGGGTAACAGTACCTCCGGGCGCTCCGTCCCGCTCCGGCTTTCGCCGCAGCGGGGGGAGGAGGCATTGAACCCCTCGCACCTGCCCCCGGAGGAGGCAGGGGAGTCAGGTACCCGGAGGCGCACGGTGGACGGCCAGGGCGAGACCGCCACACCGCACTGGAGTCAGAGTTCCGAGTTTTTCGAGCCAGGTCCCGGTGAAACGCAGTACGGAGCACCCGGCAGGAACCTCCAGCAGACCCCCCCGCGCGGTTCCCTCGTCCCTCGGAAGAGGCGGAGAGGTGGGTGTTTTTCATCTGCTGGCGGACTGCCGGGGAGAACGTGCTGCTCGGGAGCCAGGCTCAGAGTTAGTGGAAGTGAGAGCCCGTGCACCTGCCTTTTACAGCAGGCACGCGCTGGTATCGGGGTGGGGAGAGAAGGTAGATGCAGAGGCTGCAGAAACAGCCAGAGCCTTTCCCCTCTAACACACCCCTCATTTGGTTCATGAGCACTGGGCAGAGTCCCCTGTCAACTCTCCTTATATTCCTCCAGAGACCAGTTGGGAAATGGCAGCATCCCACTTCACCTGGTAGACCAATATCGTTAAATGAGCTCAGTAATGTACTGCACAACATCACATGGGTAAAATGAGCTATATCATGCACTGCAAAATCACATTTGGTTTATTTCCAAAAAGCCTGGAAAAAACACATATCCATCATGTCCTGTAAAATATCATTCTTTGTTTATGTCCGCTCCAGGATTACCCGTAGTTTGGATGAACCGACCGCCAAGCACCGGAAGCTGGACCCGGGGAGGAGGCCCTCCGATGGCGGGTCAAAGTTGATGATACCGCAGCTGGCTGGACACTAGCCGTAGAAGAACACCTGGGCGGGACCAGGCATGTCCCTCTTTGCAGACAAGCATATGTGCTCCCAGGAGCAGAGTCAATCACACAGTTTGGAGGAACCGACCGCCTAGCACCGGAAGCTGGACCCGGGGAGGAGGCCCTCCGATGGCGGGTCAAAGTTGATGATACCGCAGCTGGCTGGACACTAGCCGTAGAAGAACACCTGGGCGGGACCAGGCATGTCCCTCTTTGCAGACAAGCATATGTGCTCCCAGGAGCAGAGTCAATCACACAGTTTGGAGGAACCGACCGCCTAGCACCGGAAGCTGGACCCGGGGAGGAGGCCCTCCGATGGCGGGTCAAAGTTGATGATACCGCAGCTGGCTGGACACTAGCCGTAGAAGAACACCTGGGCGGGACCAGGCATGTCCCTCTTTGCAGACAAGCATATGTGCTCCCAGGAGCAGAGTCAATCACACAGTTTGGAGGAACCGACCGCCTAGCACCGGAAGCTGGACCCGGGGAGGAGGCCCTCCGATGGCGGGTCAAAGTTGATGATACCGCAGCTGGCTGGACACTAGCCGTAGAAGAACACCTGGGCGGGACCAGGCATGTCCCTCTTTGCAGACAAGCATATGTGCTCCCAGGAGCAGAGTCAATCACACAGTTTGGAGGAACCGACCGCCTAGCACCGGAAGCTGGACCCGGGGAGGAGGCCCTCCGATGGCGGGTCAAAGTTGATGATACCGCAGCTGGCTGGACACTAGCCGTAGAAGAACACCTGGGCGGGACCAGGCATGTCCCTCTTTGCAGACAAGCATATGTGCTCCCAGGAGCAGAGTCAATCACACAGTTTGGAGGAACCGACCGCCTAGCACCGGAAGCTGGACCCGGGGAGGAGGCCCTCCGATGGCGGGTCAAAGTTGATGATACCGCAGCTGGCTGGACACTAGCCGTAGAAGAACACCTGGGCGGGACCAGGCATGTCCCTCTTTGCAGACAAGCATATGTGCTCCCAGGAGCAGAGTCAATCACACAGTTTGGAGGAACCGACCGCCTAGCACCGGAAGCTGGACCCGGGGAGGAGGCCCTCCGATGGCGGGTCAAAGTTGATGATACCGCAGCTGGCTGGACACTAGCCGTAGAAGAACACCTGGGCGGGACCAGGCATGTCCCTCTTTGCAGACAAGCATATGTGCTCCCAGGAGCATAGTCAATCACACAGTTTGGAGGAACCGACCGCCTAGCACCGGAAGCTGGACCCGGGGAGGAGGCCCTCCGATGGCGGGTCAAAGTTGATGATACCGCAGCTGGCTGGACACTAGCCGTAGAAGAACACCTGGGCGGGACCAGGCATGTCCCTCTTTGCAGACAAGCATATGTGCTCCCAGGAGCAGAGTCAATCACACAGTTTGGAGGAACCGACCGCCTAGCACCGGAAGCTGGACCCGGGGAGGAGGCCCTCCGATGGCGGGTCAAAGTTGATGATACCGCAGCTGGCTGGACACTAGCCGTAGAAGAACACCTGGGCGGGACCAGGCATGTCCCTCTTTGCAGACAAGCATATGTGCTCCCAGGAGCAGAGTCAAACCCGCAGTTTGGAAGAACCGACCGCCAGAGCACCGGCACGAAGCCGGGCCGGCGGAGGCCTTCCGATGGCAGGTCACGTTTGCCATTCGATCAATGTCTTTGCAGACAAGCATATATGTGGTTGTTACGCAGGATCAAATAGGTAGTTTGATGAAGTAGGGTCCTGTGCCCGGAGCAAGGCCAATTGCTGAATGCCGCAGCCGACTAAGGCCGCTATGCCACAGTGGAGGATGAGAGAAACAGGTGTTTGTTTTGCATTCCGCGGCAAAGAGGGGAGGTGGAACTTCCACCCCGCTACGGAACCTGTGGTGGGACCCCTGAGTCAGACGGTTCGTCTTGGAAACGCTTCATATCGGTCGGCCTGGGAGGTAAGAGACACGCAGGGTAACGGACACGCAGGGTTACCCCCACGCAGCCCACGCAACACGGAGGAGGCAGGGGAGTCTGGTACCCGGAGGCGCATGGCCGCAACACCGCACTGGAGTTAGGGAATGTTCCGGTATTTGGACAACATTAACATGGGATCACTCCGGTCAATGTACGTACTTCGTCTCACTGGAATATTAATGGCCAGATTGAATACAAAATCGACCCAAATTCTCCGGTCAATGACAGGAGAGTTTTGAAAGTGACAAAACACTGTTCCACACATTTAAAAACACTTAATCAATGTTTACCCAGGATCCATGCACCTTTCCTGGCTTGTAAAATGTGGTGATGCGCCCTGGAGGTAGCGGGTAGGCTCTGTGCGTGGTGCTGAACCCCAGCCTGTCTATGTGGAATACAAAAACAAACAAAGACAAACACCTTTAAGGTCACCAGGGTCGTGAGGTTCTGGTTCTGGCGGTGTGCATGGAGGGGTTTGACCTGGCTCCCCGACACAATGCACATAGTCTGGAGCAGCGGAGCAGCGGCTGGGCCGTGTTCCCCCTTCTGTCCATTTGCCTATCAGTTTGTTAACGAAGTGGACAGAGGCTGTTTTTTGCCCCTAAAAGTGACTTTTAATGGTGTTTTTTGTATTTAAATGATGGGTTTTATATTTCTCCAGGGTCCCCGACACAATGAAACTAGTCTGGAGCTCGCTGGGGTCCCGCAAAATGCTTTAATCACGATTTTGTCCTTTTCCCCATCACTTTGTTAACGAAGTGGACAGAGGCTGTTTTTTGCCCCTAAAAGTGACTTTTAATGGTGTTTTTGGCATTTAAATGATGGGTCTTATCATTATCCAGGGTCCCCGACACAATGAAACTAGTCTGGAGCTCGCTGGGGTCCCGCAAAATGCTTTAATCACGATTTTGTCCTTTTCCCCATCACTTTGTTAACGAAGTGGACAGAGGCTGTTTTTTGCCCTAAAAGTGACTTTTAATGGTGTTTTTGGCATTTAAATGATGTGTTTTATCATTATCCAGGGTCCCCGACACAATGAAACTAGTCTGGAGCTCGCTGGGGTCCCGCAAAATGCTTTAATCACGATTTGGTCCTTTTCCCCATCACTTTGTTAACGAAGTGGACAGAGGCTGTTTTTTGCCCCTAAAAGTGACTTTTAATGGTGTTTTTTGTATTTAAATGATGTGTTTTATCTTTCTCCAGGGTCCCCGACGCAATGCACATAGTCTGGAGCTCGCTGGGGTCCCGCAAAATGCTTTAATCACGATTTTGTCCTTTTCCCCATCACTTTGTTAACGAAGTGGACAGAGGCTGTTTTTTGCCCCTAAAAGTGACTTTTAATGGTGTTTTTTGTATTTAAATGATGTGTTTTATCTTTCTCCAGGGTCCCCGACGCAATGCACATAGTCTGGAGCTCGCTGGGGTCCCGCAAAATGCTTTAATCACGATTTTGTCCTTTTCCCCATCACTTTGTTAACGAAGTGGACAGAGGCTGTTTTTTGCCCCTAAAAGTGACTTTTAATGGTGTTTTTGGCATTTAAATGATGGGTTTTATATTTCTCCAGGGTCCCCGACACAATGAAACTAGTCTGGAGCTCGCTGGGGTCCCGCAAAATGCTTTAATCACGATTTTGTCCTTTTCCCCATCACTTTGTTAACGAAGTGGACAGAGGCTGTTTTTTGCCCCTAAAAGTAACTTTTAATGGTGTTTTTGGCATTTAAATGATGGGTCTTATCATTATCCAGGGTCCCCGACACAATGAAACTAGTCTGGAGCTCGCTGGGGTCCCGCAAAATGCTTTAATCACGATTTTGTCCTTTTCCCCATCACTTTGTTAACGAAGTGGACAGAGGCTGTTTTTTGCCCTAAAAGTGACTTTTAATGGTGTTTTTGGCATTTAAATGATGTGTTTTATCATTATCCAGGGTCCCCGACACAATGAAACTAGTCTGGAGCTCGCTGGGGTCCCGCAAAATGCTTTAATCACGATTTGGTCCTTTTCCCCATCACTTTGTTAACGAAGTGGACAGAGGCTGTTTTTTGCCCCTAAAAGTGACTTTTAATGGTGTTTTTTGTATTTAAATGATGTGTTTTATCTTTCTCCAGGGTCCCCGACGCAATGCACATAGTCTGGAGCTCGCTGGGGTCCCGCAAAATGCTTTAATCACGATTTTGTCCTTTTCCCCATCACTTTGTTAACGAAGTGGACAGAGGCTGTTTTTTGCCCCTAAAAGTGACTTTTAATGGTGTTTTTGGCATTTAAATGATGGGTTTTATATTTCTCCAGGGTCCCCGACACAATGAAACTAGTCTGGAGCTCGCTGGGGTCCCGCAAAATGCTTTAATCACGATTTTGTCCTTTTCCCCATCACTTTGTTAACGAAGTGGACAGAGGCTGTTTTTTGCCCCTAAAAGTGACTTTTAATGGTGTTTTTGGCATTTAAATGATGGGTCTTATCATTGTGGAGGGTCCCCAAGACAATGCAACTAGTCTGGAGCTCGCTGGGGTCCCGGAAATGCTTTAATCACGATTTGGTCCATTTCCCCATCAGTTTGTTAACGAAGTGGACAGAGGCTGTTTTTTGCCCCTAAAAGTGACTTTTAATGGTGTTTTTTGTATTTAAATGATGTGTTTTATCTTTCTCCAGGGTCCCCGACGCAATGCACATAGTCTGGAGCTCGCTGGGGTCCCGCAAAATGCTTTAATCACGATTTTGTCCTTTTCCCCATCACTTTGTTAACGAAGTGGACAGAGGCTGTTTTTTGCCCCTAAAAGTGACTTTTAATGGTGTTTTTGGCATTTAAATGATGTGTTTTATCTTTCTCCAGGGTCCCCGACGCAATGCACATAGTCTGGAGCTCGCTGGGGTCCCGCAAAATGCTTTAATCACGATTTTGTCCTTTTCCCCATCACTTTGTTAACGAAGTGGACAGAGGCTGTTTTTTGCCCCTAAAAGTGACTTTTAATGGTGTTTTTGGCATTTAAATGATGGGTTTTATATTTCTCCAGGGTCCCCGACACAATGAAACTAGTCTGGAGCTCGCTGGGGTCCCGCAAAATGCTTTAATCACGATTTTGTCCTTTTCCCCATCACTTTGTTAACGAAGTGGACAGAGGCTGTTTTTTGCCCCTAAAAGTGACTTTTAATGGTGTTTTTGGCATTTAAATGATGGGTTTTATATTTCTCCAGGGTCCCCGACACAATGAAACTAGTCTGGAGCTCGCTGGGGTCCCGCAAAATGCTTTAATCACGATTTTGTCCTTTTCCCCATCACTTTGTTAACGAAGTGGACAGAGGCTGTTTTTTGCCCCTAAAAGTGACTTTTAATGGTGTTTTTGGCATTTAAATGATGTGTTTTATCATTATCCAGGGTCCCCGACACAATGAAACTAGTCTGGAGCTCGCTGGGGTCCCGCAAAATGCTTTAATCACGATTTTGTCCTTTTCCCCATCACTTTGTTAACGAAGTGGACAGAGGCTGTTTTTTGCCCCTAAAAGTGACTTTTAATGGTGTTTTTTGTATTTAAATGATGTGTTTTATCTTTCTCCAGGGTCCCCGACGCAATGCACATAGTCTGGAGCTCGTTGGGGTCCCGCAAAATGCTTTAATCACGATTTTGTCCTTTTCCCCATCACTTTGTTAACGAAGTGGACAGAGGCTGTTTTTTGCCCCTAAAAGTGACTTTTAATGGTGTTTTTTGTATTTAAATGATGTGTTTTATCATTCTCCAGGGTCCCCGACACAATGCACATAGTCTGGAGCTCGCTGGGGTCCCGCAAATGCTTTAATCAGGCGTTTTAACACTTTTCCCCACGAAAATGATTTTTAATTATTTTTTGGGGGCTATATAAATCAAATTCCGGTTAATGCCGAGCACAATTGTACCTTTTACTATTTTAATGTATTTGCATGATATATCTTTGGGCGATAAAAGCGACATATTTGGATGACTTTGTCAGTTTATGGAGCTTATCCCACAAATCCCGGATGATCCGGGCCAAATTTGGGAGCTCATAGGCAGCCTGCCATAGGCCCCCACCCGTGGAATGAAAAAAAAATGAAAGAAAACGGTCAATTATATGTTAAAATAATCAAAAGATGAACTTTTAAAATTACATGGGAGAGGGGATCTGAAAAATTGGAGAAGGGGAAAAGTGTTCGGCGCTTCGGGACGAAGCGCCGAACACTTTTCCCCTACCCCGTTGCAAGGTACAACGGAGAGGGGAATCCAGACTTCCCCTCCTCCGTTGTAAAAAACCGTTCATGTTTTACAAGCTACCTTCTGCACGAAATCGGAAACCCGGTTTTTGAGAGGACTCAGAAAAAAAACGGCTGTGTAACTTCATGGAGGAATTCATCCGCTGTATGTGCACTTTGGCTCGGATACATTTTGTTGCCTGGAGACCCCCCAGCATGGTTCTTACCAAACTTAAAGTTTTTGAACTGGGCTCTGGAGGAAGGTTAGGGAATGTTCCGGTATTTGGACAACATTAACATGGGATCACTCCGGTCAATGTACGTACTTCGTCTCACTGGAATATTAATGGCCAGATTGAATACAAAATCGACCCAAATTCTCCGGTCAATGACAGGAGAGTTTTGAAAGTGACAAAACACTGTTCCACACATTTAAAAACACTTAATCAATGTTTACCCAGGATCCATGCACCTTTCCTGGCTTGTAAAATGTGGTGATGCGCCCTGGAGGTAGCGGGTAGGCTCTGTGCGTGGTGCTGAACCCCAGCCTGTCTATGTGGAATACAAAAACAAACAAAGACAAACACCTTTAAGGTCACCAGGGTCGTGAGGTTCTGGTTCTGGCGGTGTGCATGGAGGGGTTTAGTCCGAGTGAGGAGTGCTCGAGCGTGGGAGGATGTGTAAGGCAGAGGAGGGGAACAAAAGGTGTGTGCAGGAGCAGGGAGAAAAGAGAAAATAAAAAGACTCAAAGTGTTCCACCTTCCAGCAGCAGCAGCAGCAGCAGCGGGCCCGCGGTGCTGAACACCTGCCTGTCTATGTGGAGTACAAAAACAAACAAAGACAAACACCTTTAAGGTCACCAGGGTCGTGAGGTTCTGGTTCTGGCGGTGTGCATGGAGGGGTTTGACCTGGCTCCCCGACACAATGCACATAGTCTGGAGCAGCGGAGCAGCGGCTGGGCCGTGTTCCCCCTTCTGTCCATTTGCCTATCAGTTTGTTAACGAAGTGGACAGAGGCTGTTTTTTGCCCCTAAAAGTGACTTTTAATGGTGTTTTTGGCATTTAAATGATGGGTCTTATCATTATCCAGGGTCCCCGACACAATGAAACTAGTCTGGAGCTCGCTGGGGTCCCGCAAATGCTTTAATCACGATTTTGTCCTTTTCCCCATCACTTTGTTAACGAAGTGGACAGAGGCTGTTTTTTGCCCCTAAAAGTGACTTTTAATGGTGTTTTTTGTATTTAAATGATGTGTTTTATCTTTCTCCAGGGTCCCCGACGCAATGCACATAGTCTGGAGCTCGCTGGGGTCCCGCAAAATGCTTTAATCACGATTTGGTCCTTTTCCCCATCACTTTGTTAACGAAGTGGACAGAGGCTGTTTTTTGCCCCTAAAAGTGACTTTTAATGGTGTTTTTGGCATTTAAATGATGGGTTTTATATTTCTCCAGGGTCGCCGACCCAATGAAACTAGTCTGGAGCTCGCTGGGGTCCCGCAAAATGCTTTAATCACGATTTTGTCCTTTTCCCCATCACTTTGTTAACGAAGTGGACAGAGGCTGTTTTTTGCCCCTAAAAGTGACTTTTAATGGTGTTTTTGGCATTTAAATGATGTGTTTTATAATTATCCAGGGTCCCCGACACAATGAAACTAGTCTGGAGCTCGCTGGGGTCCCGCAAAATGCTTTAATCACGATTTTGTCCTTTTCCCCATCACTTTGTTAACGAAGTGGACAGAGGCTGTTTTTTGCCCCTAAAAGTGACTTTTAATGGTGTTTTTGGCATTTAAATGATGGGTCTTATCATTATCCAGGGTCCCCGACACAATGAAACTAGTCTGGAGCTCGCTGGGGTCCCGCAAATGCTTTAATCACGATTTTGTCCTTTTCCCCATCACTTTGTTAACGAAGTGGACAGAGGCTGTTTTTTGCCCCTAAAAGTGACTTTTAATGGTGTTTTTGGCATTTAAATGATGTGTTCTATCGTTATCCAGGGTCCCCGACACAATGAAACTAGTCTGGAGCTCGCTGGGGTCCCGCAAAATGCTTTAATCACGATTTGGTCCTTTTCCCCATCACTTTGTTAACGAAGTGGACAGAGGCTGTTTTTTGCCCCTAAAAGTGACTTTTAATGGTGTTTTTGGCATTTAAATGATGTGTTTTATATTTCTCCAGGGTCCCCGACACAATGAAACTAGTCTGGAGCTCGCTGGGGTCCCGCAAAATGCTTTAATCACGATTTTGTCCTTTTCCCCATCACTTTGTTAACGAAGTGGACAGAGGCTGTTTTTTGCCCCTAAAAGTGACTTTTAATGGTGTTTTTGGCATTTAAATGATGTGTTTTATCTTTCTCCAGGGTCCCCGACACAATGAAACTAGTCTGGAGCTCGCTGGGGTCCCGCAAAATGCTTTAATCACGATTTTGTCCTTTTCCCCATCAGTTTGTTAACGAAGTGGACAGAGGCTGTTTTTTGCCCCTAAAAGTGACTTCTAATGGTGTTTTTTGTATTTAAATGATGTGTTTTATCATTATCCAGGGTCCCCGACACAATGAAACTAGTCTGGAGCTCGCTGGGGTCCCGCAAATGCTTTAATCAGGCGTTTTAACACTTTTCCCCACGAAAATGATTTTTAATTATTTTTTGGGGGCTATATAAATCAAATTCCGGTTAATGCCGAGCACAATTGTACCTTTTACTATTTTAATGTATTTGCATGATATATCTTTGGGCGATAAAAGCGACATATTTGGATGACTTTGTCAGTTTATGGAGCTTATCCCACAAATCCCGGATGATCCGGGCCAAATTTAGGAGCTCATAGGCAGCCTGCCATAGGCCCCCACCCGTGGAATGAAAAAAAAATGAAAGAAAACGGTCAATTATATGTTAAAATAATCAAAAAATGAACTTTTAAAATTACATGGGTTAGGGAATGTTCCGGTATTTGGACAACATTAACATGGGATCACTCCGGTCAATGTACGTACTTCGTCTCACTGGAATATTAATGGCCAGATTGAATACAACATCGACCCAAATTCTCCGGTCAATGACAGGAGAGTTTTGAAAGTGACAAAACACTGTTCCACACATTTAAAAACACTTAATCAATGTTTACCCAGGATCCATGCACCTTTCCTGGCTTGTAAAATGTGGTGATGCGCCCTGGAGGTAGCGGGTAGGCTCTGTGCGTGGTGCTGAACCCCAGCCTGTCTATGTGGAATACAAAAACAAACAAAGACAAACACCTTTAAGGTCACCAGGGTCGTGAGGTTCTGGTTCTGGCGGTGTGCATGGAGGGGTTTAGTCCGAGTGAGGAGTGCTCGAGCGTGGGAGGATGTGTAAGGCAGAGGAGGGGAACAAAAGGTGTGTGCAGGAGCAGGGAGAAAAGAGAAAATAAAAAGACTCAAAGTGTTCCACCTTCCAGCAGCAGCAGCAGCAGCAGCGGGCCCGCGGTGCTGAACACCTGCCTGTCTATGTGGAGTACAAAAACAAACAAAGACAAACACCTTTAAGGTCACCAGGGGCGTGAGGTTCTGGTTCTGGCGGTGTGCATGGAGGGGTTTAGTCCGAGTGAGGAGTGCTCGAGCGTGGGAGGATGTGTAAGGCAGAGGAGGGGAACAAAAAAAAACGAATACAAATAAGTTAAAGTGTGAACCTCCAGCAGGGCAGGTGCTGCTGCTGCTGCTGCTGCTGCTGCTGCTGCTGCTGCTGCTGTGAAGGAGGACAAATATTGATGCTTGTGTTCGGACGGTAAAGCACCGCAAAATCCACCCCCCCTTAAAGGTGACCAGGGGCATGAGATTCTGCAGGGTGTGAACATCTGGGTTTAGTCCGTGGGGGAGTGCTTAAGTCCGGGGGCCCGGGGTCTCACGGTGCACGAGGTTATGGAAGTGCAGCAGGGCAGGTGCTGCTGCTGCTGCTGCTGCTGCTGCTGCTGCTGCTGCTGCTGCTGCTGCTGCTGTGAAGGAGGAGGACGAATATTGATGCTTGTGTTCGGACGGTAAAGCACCGCAAAATCCACCCCCCCTTAAAGGTGACCAGGGGCATGAGATTCTGCAGGGTGTGAACAACTGGGTTTAGTCCGTGGGGGAGTGCTTAAGTCCGGGGGCCCGGGGTCTCACGGTGCACGAGGTTATGGAAGTGCCACTGTTGCCGGAGGTCCTTAGTCCGTCCTTTGGGGCTCTGTCAGGGGCTACAGAGAGGTGGTTTTCCCGGTCCCTCTCCTGGAGGTATGAAATAACCTGAGCTCCATGTGAGGGAGCCGTGCTGGAGCTGCTTAGTCCGTCCTTTGGTGGTCTTTGAGGGGCTAATGAGAGGTGTTTTCCCCGGTCTATTTGATGGAAGTCTGACACGAGCAGAGTGTGCATGCTTTGAAACTAATCCACCCACACTTAGCATGCTATTTTAGGGTATAAATCGTACCTTGTCACCATGCACTGTGCTCCCTGGGACGACGCGCCGTCCTGTGGGGACACATGAGAACTGCACTCAAATCACTTTGTGCTTTTTAAACAGTTTAACATATTTTTTTCCACATTTAAAAAACGCTTTCTGCCCTGGAAATCATTTCTAATCATTATTACCGTTATGGAGGGGCTGCAGGAACACTTTCCCCGCCTTGCAAACATTTATTCCTGGTTCAAATAATCAATTTGTTCCGCCTGCTTTGCGTCAGCACCTCTGCGGCTGTCGGATTAACACAGATGAATGCACTTTTAACACTCACGCAGCCAGAATTCCTGCTCTTTTCCTGGGTTACAAAGTGAGGTGACGCAGCCTGTCCTCTGAGTCTCCCCGCCTCTCATAGACTTATTTCTGGGTAAAAAAAGCCATGTGCTCCGCCCCCTGGATCTCTGCATGTGTGTGTGTGCCTGTGAGTCTGTGGCTACTGTCCACATGCCCGCATTAGGAGGCACTATTTTCGGATACATTTTCTCATTTTCACCACTTTTCATGTTTTTATTATGTATATTGTTATATTATTATTATTATTATTATTATTGTATATATGTATACTGTGTATACTGTTTTTGTAAAAATCATGTGATTATTAAATAAATAATAAAACATGAATATAACCTTGAAGTTTCCCAGGGGCAAATACAGTGCCAGGTGTCAGACTATTTAAACAATGTTTACCCAGGATTCCGACACCTTCCCTGGCTTGTAAAATGCGGTGATGCGCCCTGGAGGTAGTATTTTAAACAACTTTTCCCCGCCTTTCAAACACTTTTCCCCGCCTTTCAAACACTTTTTCCTGGCTTATAGCCTGTCATTTTGCAGGATATAATTTAACATGGAACCTCTCCCAGGGACAAATACAGTGCCAGGTGTCAGACTATTTAAACAATGTTTACCCAGGATTCCGACACCTTCCCTGGCTTGTAAAATGCGGTGATGCGCCCTGGAGGTAGTATTTTAAACAACTTTTCCCCGCCTTTCAAACACTTTTCCCCGCCTTTCAAACACTTTTTCCTGGCTTATAGCCTGTCATTTTGCAGGATATAATTTAACATGGAACCTCTCCCAGGGGCAAATACAGTGCCAGGTGTCAGACTATTTAAACAATGTTTACCCAGGATTCCGACACCTTCCCTGGCTTGTAAAATGCGGTGATGCGCCCTGGAGGTAGTATTTTAAACAACTTTTCCCCGCCTTTCAAACACTTTTCCCCGCCTTTCAAACACTTTTTCCTGGCTTATAGCCTGTCATTTTGCAGGATATAATTTAACATGGAACCTCTCCCAGGGGCAAATACAGTGCCAGGTGTCAGACTATTTAAACAATGTTTACCCAGGATTCCGACACCTTCCCTGGCTTGTAAAATGCGGTGATGCGCCCTGGAGGTAGTATTTTAAACAACTTTTCCCCGCCTTTCAAACACTTTTCCCCGCCTTTCAAACACTTTTTCCTGGCTTATAGCCTGTCATTTTGCAGGATATAATTTAACATGGAACCTCTCCCAGGGGCAAATACAGTGCCAGGTGTCAGACTATTTAAACAATGTTTACCCAGGATTCCGACACCTTCCCTGGCTTGTAAAATGCGGTGATGCGCCCTGGAGGTAGTATTTTAACCAACTTTTCCCCGCCTTTCAAACACTTTTCCCCGCCTTTCAAACACTTTTTCCTGGCTTATAGCCTGTCATTTTGCAGGATATAATTTAACATGGAACCTCTCCCAGGGGCAAATACAGTGCCAGGTGTCAGACTATTTAAACAATGTTTACCCAGGATTCCGACACCTTCCCTGGCTTGTAAAATGCGGTGATGCGCCCTGGAGGTAGTATTTTAAACAACTTTTCCCCGCCTTTCAAACACTTTTCCCCGCCTTTCAAACACTTTTTCCTGGCTTATAGCCTGTCATTTTGCAGGATATAATTTAACATGGAACCTCTCCCAGGGGCAAATACAGTGCCAGGTGTCAGACTATTTAAACAATGTTTACCCAGGATTCCGACACCTTCCCTGGCTTGTAAAATGCGGTGATGCGCCCTGGAGGTAGTATTTTAAACAACTTTTCCCCGCCTTTCAAACACTTTTCCCCGCCTTTCAAACACTTTTTCCTGGCTTATAGCCTGTCATTTTGCAGGATATAATTTAACATGGAACCTCTCCCAGGGGCAAATACAGTGCCAGGTGTCAGACTATTTAAACAATGTTTACCCAGGATTCCGACACCTTCCCTGGCTTGTAAAATGCGGTGATGCGCCCTGGAGGTAGTATTTTAACCAACTTTTCCCCGCCTTTCAAACACTTTTCCCCGCCTTTCAAACACTTTTTCCTGGCTTATAGCCTGTCATTTTGCAGGATATAATTTAACATGGAACCTCTCCCAGGGGCAAATACAGTGCCAGGTGTCAGACTATTTAAACAATGTTTACCCAGGATTCCGACACCTTCCCTGGCTTGTAAAATGCGGTGATGCGCCCTGGAGGTAGTATTTTAAACAACTTTTCCCCGCCTTTCAAACACTTTTCCCCGCCTTTCAAACACTTTTTCCTGGCTTATAGCCTGTCATTTTGCAGGATATAATTTAACATGGAACCTCTCCCAGGGGCAAATACAGTGCCAGGTGTCAGACTATTTAAACAATGTTTACCCAGGATTCCGACACCTTCCCTGGCTTGTAAAATGCGGTGATGCGCCCTGGAGGTAGTATTTTAAACAACTTTTCCCCGCCTTTCAAACACTTTTCCCCGCCTTTCAAACACTTTTTCCTGGCTTATAGCCTGTCATTTTGCAGGATATAATTTAACATGGAACCTCTCCCAGGGGCAAATACAGTGCCAGGTGTCAGACTATTTAAACAATGTTTACCCAGGATTCCGACACCTTCCCTGGCTTGTAAAATGCGGTGATGCGCCCTGGAGGTAGTATTTTAAACAACTTTTCCCCGCCTTTCAAACACTTTTCCCCGCCTTTCAAACACTTTTTCCTGGCTTATAGCCTGTCATTTTGCAGGATATAATTTAACATGGAACCTCTCCCAGGGGCAAATACAGTGCCAGGTGTCAGACTATTTAAACAATGTTTACCCAGGATTCCGACACCTTCCCTGGCTTGTAAAATGCGGTGATGCGCCCTGGAGGTAGTATTTTAAACAACTTTTCCCCGCCTTTCAAACACTTTTCCCCGCCTTTCAAACACTTTTTCCTGGCTTATAGCCTGTCATTTTGCAGGATATAATTTAACATGGAACCTCTCCTGGAAATGGACATACTCTGCGCATTTCCAGGAGAGGTTCCATGTTAAATTATATCCTGCAAAATGACAGGCAACAACTCTCTTCCAGACGTTTAAAAACACTTTTCCGACTATTTTAAACAACTTTTCCCCGCCTTTCAAACACTTTTTCCTGGCTTATAGCCTGTCATTTTGCAGGATATAACCTCTCCTGGAAATGGACATATTCTGTGCATTTCCAGGAGAGGTTACATGTTAAATGATATCCTGCAAAATGACAGGCTACAACTCTCTTCCAGACGTTTAAAAACACTTTCCCCGACCATTTAAACATTATTTATGGCTTGTAAAGTGCGGTGATGAGCCCTGACAGTATCAGACTATTTAAAGGGTTACCAGGAGCATGAGAATATCCTCCACAGAAGGGGTGGTGGTGCC
>NW_027639766.1:62500-65000 GCF_949606895.1 Notothenia rossii
GCCCTGGAGGTAGTATTTTAAACAACTTTTCCCCGCCTTTCAAACACTTTTCCCCGCCTTTCAAACACTTTTTCCTGGCTTATAGCCTGTCATTTTGCAGGATATAATTTAACATGGAACCTCTCCCAGGGGCAAATACAGTGCCAGGTGTCAGACTATTTAAACAATGTTTACCCAGGATTCCGACACCTTCCCTGGCTTGTAAAATGCGGTGATGCGCCCTGGAGGTAGTATTTTAAACAACTTTTCCCCGCCTTTCAAACACTTTTCCCCGCCTTTCAAACACTTTTTCCTGGCTTATAGCCTGTCATTTTGCAGGATATAATTTAACATGGAACCTCTCCCAGGGGCAAATACAGTGCCAGGTGTCAGACTATTTAAACAATGTTTACCCAGGATTCCGACACCTTCCCTGGCTTGTAAAATGCGGTGATGCGCCCTGGAGGTAGTATTTTAAACAACTTTTCCCCGCCTTTCAAACACTTTTCCCCGCCTTTCAAACACTTTTTCCTGGCTTATAGCCTGTCATTTTGCAGGATATAATTTAACATGGAACCTCTCCCAGGGGCAAATACAGTGCCAGGTGTCAGACTATTTAAACAATGTTTACCCAGGATTCCGACACCTTCCCTGGCTTGTAAAATGCGGTGATGCGCCCTGGAGGTAGTATTTTAAACAACTTTTCCCCGCCTTTCAAACACTTTTCCCCGCCTTTCAAACACTTTTTCCTGGCTTATAGCCTGTCATTTTGCAGGATATAATTTAACATGGAACCTCTCCTGGAAATGGACATACTCTGCGCATTTCCAGGAGAGGTTCCATGTTAAATTATATCCTGCAAAATGACAGGCAACAACTCTCTTCCAGACGTTTAAAAACACTTTTCCGACTATTTTAAACAACTTTTCCCCGCCTTTCAAACACTTTTTCCTGGCTTATAGCCTGTCATTTTGCAGGATATAACCTCTCCTGGAAATGGACATATTCTGTGCATTTCCAGGAGAGGTTACATGTTAAATGATATCCTGCAAAATGACAGGCTACAACTCTCTTCCAGACGTTTAAAAACACTTTCCCCGACCATTTAAACATTATTTATGGCTTGTAAAGTGCGGTGATGAGCCCTGACAGTATCAGACTATTTAAAGGGTTACCAGGAGCATGAGAATATCCTCCACAGAAGGGGTGGTGGTGCCGTGAATAAGGCCGAATATGGATACCGATGTGCCGACGGTAAAGCACCGCAAAATCCACCCCCTTTAGGTTAACCAGGGGCATGGAGTTCTGTAGGGTGTGAACATCTGGGTTTAGTCCGTGGGGGAGTGCTTAAGTCCGGGAGTCCGGGGACTCACGGTGTGCAAGGTTATGGAGGTGCCCATGTCAGGGACACATGCTGGAGGTCTGTGGTCCGTCCTTTGGGGGTCTTGGAGGGGCCACAGAGAGGAGATTTCCCCGGTCTCTGTCCTGGATGAGTGAAATAAACAGAGTCTCCATGTCAGGGACACATGCTGGAGGTCTCTCTCCCGAGAGTGGACGTCCATTGCCTGTAAATTGGTCTAACATTAGGTCTGTCACTTTGGCTAACCGCACCACTGTCTGTCGTCTCCCGCAAGTGGACATCCATTGTCACTTTGGCTAACCGCACCACTGTCTGTCGTCTCCCGCAAGTGGACATCCATTGCCCCTAAATAGGGTTAGGGAATGTTCCGGTATTTGGACAACATTAACATGGGATCACTCCGGTCAATGTACGTACTTCGTCTCACTGGAATATTAATGGCCAGATTGAATACAACATCGACCCAAATTCTCCGGTCAATGACAGGAGAGTTTTGAAAGTGACAAAACACTGTTCCACACATTTAAAAACACTTAATCAATGTTTACCCAGGATCCATGCACCTTTCCTGGCTTGTAAAATGTGGTGATGCGCCCTGGAGGTAGCGGGTAGGCTCTGTGCGTGGTGCTGAACCCCAGCCTGTCTATGTGGAATACAAAAACAAACAAAGACAAACACCTTTAAGGTCACCAGGGTCGTGAGGTTCTGGTTCTGGCGGTGTGCATGGAGGGGTTTAGTCCGAGTGAGGAGTGCTCGAGCGTAGGAGGATGTGTAAGGCAGAGGAGGGGAACAAAAGGTGTGTGCAGGAGCAGGGAGAAAAGAGAAAATAAAAAGACTCAAAGTGTTCCACCTTCCAGCAGCAGCAGCAGCAGCAGCGGGCCCGCGGTGCTGAACACCTGCCTGTCTATGTGGAGTACAAAAACAAACAAAGACAAACACCTTTAAGGTCACCAGGGGCGTGAGGTTCTGGTTCTGGCGGTGTGCATGGAGGGGTTTAGTCCGAGTGAGGAGTGCTCGAGCGTGGGAGGATGTGTAAGGCAGAGGAGGGGAACAAAAAAAAACGAATACAAATAAGTTAAAGTGTGAACCTCCAGCAGGGCAGGTGCTGCTGCTGCTGCTGCTGCTGCTGCTGCTGCTGCTGCTGCTGTGAAGGAGGACAAA
>NW_027639766.1:67500-68655 GCF_949606895.1 Notothenia rossii
GTCATTTTGCAGGATATAATTTAACATGGAACCTCTCCCAGGGGCAAATACAGTGCCAGGTGTCAGACTATTTAAACAATGTTTACCCAGGATTCCGACACCTTCCCTGGCTTGTAAAATGCGGTGATGCGCCCTGGAGGTAGTATTTTAACCAACTTTTCCCCGCCTTTCAAACACTTTTCCCCGCCTTTCAAACACTTTTTCCTGGCTTATAGCCTGTCATTTTGCAGGATATAATTTAACATGGAACCTCTCCCAGGGGCAAATACAGTGCCAGGTGTCAGACTATTTAAACAATGTTTACCCAGGATTCCGACACCTTCCCTGGCTTGTAAAATGCGGTGATGCGCCCTGGAGGTAGTATTTTAAACAACTTTTCCCCGCCTTTCAAACACTTTTCCCCGCCTTTCAAACACTTTTTCCTGGCTTATAGCCTGTCATTTTGCAGGATATAATTTAACATGGAACCTCTCCCAGGGGCAAATACAGTGCCAGGTGTCAGACTATTTAAACAATGTTTACCCAGGATTCCGACACCTTCCCTGGCTTGTAAAATGCGGTGATGCGCCCTGGAGGTAGTATTTTAAACAACTTTTCCCCGCCTTTCAAACACTTTTCCCCGCCTTTCAAACACTTTTTCCTGGCTTATAGCCTGTCATTTTGCAGGATATAATTTAACATGGAACCTCTCCCAGGGGCAAATACAGTGCCAGGTGTCAGACTATTTAAACAATGTTTACCCAGGATTCCGACACCTTCCCTGGCTTGTAAAATGCGGTGATGCGCCCTGGAGGTAGTATTTTAAACAACTTTTCCCCGCCTTTCAAACACTTTTCCCCGCCTTTCAAACACTTTTTCCTGGCTTATAGCCTGTCATTTTGCAGGATATAATTTAACATGGAACCTCTCCCAGGGGCAAATACAGTGCCAGGTGTCAGACTATTTAAACAATGTTTACCCAGGATTCCGACACCTTCCCTGGCTTGTAAAATGCGGTGATGCGCCCTGGAGGTAGTATTTTAAACAACTTTTCCCCGCCTTTCAAACACTTTTCCCCGCCTTTCAAACACTTTTTCCTGGCTTATAGCCTGTCATTTTGCAGGATATAATTTAACATGGAACCTCTCCCAGGGGCAAATACAGTGCCAGGTGTCA
>NW_027639764.1:0-16617 GCF_949606895.1 Notothenia rossii
CTTGTTAGATGCTTTTATCCAAAGCGATTTACATACTGAATACTGTGGACAATCCCCACAGGAGCAATTTGGGGTGAAGTGTCTCAGGGACACAACGACATGCTGACTGCAGTGGGGTTTGAACCTGTGACCCCCTGATCCCAACACCAAGGCTGTGCCACATGCCTCCCATCTCTTCTCCTCTTGTCTACTCATAGCCCACCCCCCATCAATCCATGCCGGTTGATCAAGTTTGATAGTCCTATACCCCCCCCCACCCTAACCTTCCCTTATATTGAAAAGCGATTTTGAGTCCTTGAAAAGCCATGTACAAATATAATGTATTATTATTATACTGACAGGTATCAGATCTTGCTGTGTCACTTGTGATGTAGTCACAGTGTGTTCCACAGTGAATGTATTCCTGACAGCAACAGGTGATAAGAATAAAGGGTTCCAAGAGGATCCCATAGAAAATGCATGCGTGTCATTTTTGACCCACTTATGGGAGCTTGGGGTAGAAATACAAAAACTACAATTTCTTAAAATGTCAATTTAAAATTTGAATGGCATGATATCCAAAACATGCTTTTTGAGGAATAGCTGGAATATGAAATGATAAAAAAAATTAATTGCAAAGATACTTCAAGAAAACCACCTCAACAAAGACCCACTTATGCATCTAAGGGTTAATTCAACAGTCCCTCGATCAACCTTAGCGATGGTCTATGTGCAGTCATATCATCCTGCAGAAATAAGTATTTGTCAGGGATCCTGAGCACACTGTCTCTGTTCTTTTGTTCATTCATGAGTGTCTCGCTACATATCATCCCTTACATGTTGCATGGCTGTGAAGGTTGTGAACTGAATCTATAAAGAGGACCTCTGATCCCAAGTGACAAACAAGGATATCATGAACATGTAAATGCATGAAAACGATGACTGCTTTACTGCATAGAGCCTCATGCAATGCTGATTTTGTTCTTTTCAACAACATGTTTATGTTCACCGTGTGATCTACAAACTGTATTCATGCATTTCTTAAACTCTGACGTAGGTTGAACAGAACTGCTCTCATGTTCAAAGAGCCATAGAATACTGTGGATGCTGAGGGAAATACCATATTTGAATTTGAAAGAATAAAAAGGTGCGAGCAAACTACAAAGGCAGTGGCGTCTTTGAAGATTGGATATGCAGCATTTCTGATTATAATAAAGGTTATTCAGAGTTCTTTCTCGTAACATCCGCAGACACATACTAACTGTACGGCAGACATAGGAAATCAGTTATGTTGGTAATTGATGTTCTGATTGATTGAGCATACATACGGGTGTACACAGGGGAAATGGGGCGGCTATTTCTGTCTGTGCTATCTGTGGCTGTGAGCGGCAGATAACCTCCGGAAGGTTAATGAGCGGCGAGCCTCCGGGAGAGCTTACAGCTGAAATCTGATATGCCCTGAATCCCCTCTGTCTCCACACCTCCAGATCCACGTCTATGTTTAATGAAATATTCTAAAATTAGGAGCCAGGCAGACAGAATATTGTCATTCTGATCGGGGCAGGGATGTTTCCACAGACATCCGACGGCAGAGATATGTCGGAGAGTGGCTGAGAGATGGTGCCAATGTCAATGTGTGAGCTATGCCTCTCATATGGATGATTAGCTTTGTGCGGGGGCCATTTTATCTCCTCAGCTCGGGCCGTGTCTAATCGCTGTCAGCGCTGATCAATTCGAGCTCCGGTGGCTCCTGACAACAAAAACAGGCGGAGTGGATTTTCAGGTCGCGCCCACGGTGAAAACGTAAAGGACAGGACATCAATAACTGTCTTTTAGGTTTTCACGCCTGATCATTGAGACGCAACACGGGAGCAACGGGGGACATTTAAATGTGTCCGTCAATTAAATCACTTCAAATCCAAGTTGTTAAACTCAATGATCCTCATAACGTTTCGGTGATCAGTTAGGGCTTTAGAAAAATAAACTTGACAGCTACGAATCAGGGTTGTGTATTGTTGGTCTTCATGGCCAGCTCAAGTCCTTGCACTATTGTTATTAACTTTTCAAAATCACTGATAATGCTAGGTAAAAAGAAAAAAGTCCAACTAGGTACAATCAGCTGTTATATAAGGAAGGGGTGGGACTGAGCCTCAGCGGAAATTGTCTCCAGCACGGAACGGAGAATCGAAGCACACGGGCACATGAAGGAATGGCTAGATTAAAGAGATGCTTTACGTTTATTATACAATATACCTCACGCTACACTGATCATTTTTGTTTATTTGTTTGTTGAATTTTATGGAAGAAGTAAATAAATCCGCCAGAGGAAGGCAAAGACATCAGGACTGTTTTTAATGTGGCACAGTTTTAAATATCCTACAAGAATGAGCCACGACAGATCGTTTGAGGTCCAAACACAGTTATTGAAATCGAGTCAGGTGTCCATTCAAATGTATCGCCAATATACGCTCCAATTGGAGGCGTGTGGCGCAGTGGGTTGTGCGTTGGTGTTCTGATCAGGGGGTCACAGGTTCAAACCCCACTGCAGTCAGCATGTCGAAGTGTCCCTGAGACACTTCACCCCAAATTGCTCCTGTGGGGATTGTCCGCAGTATTGAGTATGTTAGTCGCTTTGGGTAAAAACGTCTAACAAGTGACATGTCATGTAATGTAATATGCCGAATTTCTGGAGAACAGGCAAAAGAAAACCCAAATATTAGGTTTTTTTCGTCCACTATTGTTGAATAATTAGCAGTTTTTTTACTATTGTTGTTGACAGCTCATTGCGGCCAATGATTGCGTAATTAAAAGAGCGGCAATTGAAACTCAATCAAGGATAAACAATGTAAACTATAGTTTGTTTTATGAATTAATGACGGTATTGGTTCACCAGATTTTCATGGATCAATGAGGAAAGTGCTTTTGTTTTTCGCTTTTGCCTTGTCAGAAGCTTCAGTGGACGTTAAAGCCTCAAACTTCATAATTCATTCAAATAAATGGTGTCCTTTACACAAACAATGTCACGTTTTGTAGGTTTCTAAGACTGCTTCCCTTCGAGGATGTCTTTCAGGCTGTAGGGTTTCACTGTTCACCAAATGATTATCTATATTTGCTTCAGCTGCTGCACTTTTAATAAGAGAAGGTTTTGGCCGTGTTTGTGGAACAATCAATATTTCTCAGTCTGGGAGTCAGGCTCTGATCCCCTGGCAGAGGTTTGAAAGATGAATCTGACGGGTTTCAAGATGATGAATGGGATGGAAAAAGAGAAAAAACTCATTCCTGCTACACTCTTTTGTGTATTCAGTTTTTTCTGGTAACCCTGTTTTTTTCAGACTTCTGAGTAGACTAAAATCGGTCAATGGAGAAACACTCTTGGGTCGAACATCTCACAGTAAAACTGAAAAAAGTATCACTGTAGTTGCATTTAAAATAACCTTCAAGAGGTTAACAGTGTACAGCGGATTAATGCAATTCAATACATTGACTTACAAGTTTTCAACTTAAGTTTGCCGTACTCTAACTTTTCTTGAGTATTGCAATTTGTGCTACTTTCAATGTCTACTACACGTCATTTTGAAGGTTAATATTGTACTTTTTAAACCCCTATATTTCACTGCTTAGATTAGATATTAAGATCATCAATTAAAGAAATGAACTAATAAATGATATATATTTTCAAAGATTTAAATATCCAGCTTCAGATAAGATTATATAAATGATATTACAAATATTATGAATTAGCCCCATCTGTAACAGCTTAACATTAAACATTAAAGCTTTGCTTAAAATGTATTAATAAGTCACATCTAGGAACAATATTGATATATACTTTTACTTGATTAGTATTTTATACGGAAGCTGTTTACACTGCAGTAAAACCATTATTCAGCATGGTTACATTTCTTCTGTTATATTTCTGCTTGAATTGGCTTAAATATCTCTGTCATTAAAAGTATTGTGTGTGTGTGTGTGTGTGTGTGTGTGTGTGTGTGTGTGTGTGTGTGTGTGTGTGTGTGTGTGTGTGTGTGTGTGTGTGTGTGTGTGTGTGTGTGTGTGTGTGTGTGTGTGGTCCTGTTTTAACTGCTATTACATTAACACAAAAAACATTAATCATCACCAAATTTAATTTAACACCCTTTCAAACTGTACATATTCTATCAGACTACTGGTATACATGAACAACTGCAGTAAATATACAAAGAACAGACACTGAACATGTATTGTGTGTTCCAGGTGTGATCCATGTGGGGGGATGGGCACATAAGAGGGGGGGGGACATCTAGAGTGTGTGTGTGTGTGTGTGTGTGTGTGTGTGTGTGTGTGTGTGTGTGTGTGTGTGTGTGTGTGTGTGTGTGTGTGTGTGTGTGTGTGTGTGTGTGTGTGTGTGTGTGTGTGTGTGTCACCATGACTCACCCGTTCTCCGTCTAACAGCAGGTGGACTTTGAAGATCATACAGTCGTTCACTGTAATCTCCTCGTTCCTGTAAAGGATCTGAAATATCCGGCTGAACACGGTGCCGTCGTAAACCCCCGCCGAGCTGAAGCTGCATTCTCCTGATGGAGAAACAACAACATGCTATCAACTATCAACACCAACAGATACAGTATCATTAATGCACTCCAGCAGCTTTTACACTGCAAATAATACACATTTCAAAACCTCATTTCCAATTAGACTCTGATTTGGCATCACTTGATATTTACAGTATTTGAGTTGTGAGTTTGTGCCAAGATTCAAAAAGGCACAATGGGGTTTTACAATTGTTTGACCTGACATTTGCGAATGTTTACTGGGATTGGTGAGGGATCTGAGTGTTCAGATATTGGGACAGCTGCTAAAATGTCAGCACATGTTCATTAGTATTACAGAATTAGCTGGATTTGCTGTAAATCTCAATTCATTTATAAGCTTTTTAACTGCCCAAGTTTTTAATTCCACAGGTACGAAGCGTTGCCCAATTAGTATAGTTTATTTTGGCCAGTGTGAAATCTGTCAATCAACATTAGAGCGGACCCAACAACTGGATCACGACCAACTGAAAAGGGGGGGGGGGGTGTTGGAACGATTTTAAGCAGATTCTCATGGGGTTCGTTTGTGAGGAGAAATCAGTCTGAGATTTGAGCATTATTTCAAAACCTAAACTACCAAACGTGGGTTTTTCCATAATGAAGGTCAACAGTCAACATCCTGTTTAGAGTCAAAAGCCTTAATTTACAAAAGATCTTTGAAGAAAGAGAAATAAACACATGAGAAGTTTGCTGCAGAAGCTTGTGACTCATCGCAATTCGATTTGTTCAGGATGACAATGGCCAAAACTGTCCAATCAATGGGGGACCTGGCAGTCTGTTTCACTGCAGTGTAAAGCCTCTTGGATCGTTTGTAAAAACGCAGTTCAAACAGGAACCAGAGAAGAAATAACAAACAACAATGGGTAGCACTTTACAATAAGACTACCCTTATAAAGGATTCATAAAGAGTTTATAATTAGGTTATGAATACGGTTGTAAATAAGGGTAGTCTTATTGTAAAGTGGTACCCAATAATGTGTATTTGTTCACTTGTTCCGACAGGAGTGAAAGCCTTCCTAAACACTTAGTAGATCAGACACCATTATGCAGAATGAACAAAGACGTTTCTTTGTTCATGTTTTGTAGTTAAACAAAACAACCTTAGTGTAAAACAGTTTTATTGAATAAGAATTGCATTTGATGATACTTAATAATTATATTTAAATATTACCTACATATTTTTTAAATAAAAGGTAAGAATAGCAAGTAAAAACAACCTGAAAAGCCAAACATCTTTTACTGGAGATTTGTACGGTAATAAGATGCAAATGTATCTTAAGTCAAATCTACTTTGCAATAGTTAGCAGTAACAAACACTTCTTAACTGTAAGTAGATGCTATATACGTTGTTACATTTACTTTACCTTACTCCCCATTGTTATCAGTGTACATCTATCTGCTTATGAATGGTCAAACCTGTGCATTTCAAAGTCAAAGAAACCTTGAACAAATATGAAGAAGCAGCTACAGTAGGGTTAACTTAGCCCACGTTTACACGGAGACGAAACGAGTTGTATCCGCTACAGTTCTCTATCGTATGGACGGTTCGTTCACAAGAGGCCGTAACGGAACCGCGGAGATTGAGCCCTCAAACGATAACGGCTCCCAAGGTGGGTAGGTCTGCGGACAAAACGCTCTGGGGGGGCAAACGGCTCTGTGTGTACGCCCTATATACGATCATTTTCTGATAACAATGACGCCGTAGCCCCACCTCTCCCCACCTCCGCTGCTCACCCCCGCGTCACCCGCTTCATTGCTGATGTGTTATGCCAACAACAACAATGGAGGATCACAGGGTTGCGTTCGTGCCCCAGACGCTACTGACCATGATACAGATTTTATCTACAAAATCTACAGCTCCTCTACCACAACCATCAGCAACAAGTGGACATGGAGAACTACATGAACTACATGTTGCTAAATCCACCGCGGAGAATAGACAGAAGGGCAACCAGGCAACCATGGCAACCATGCTCGGGGGTCTTCTTCGCTGCTTTTGGTGTATTTTGTGGCGGAAGTACAGCGCCACTTACAGGAGGCCAGGCATATGTACTCCAGCGGGTCGGGCGGTCTCGTGTGGACGGACACGTTTCTTGAGCCGATTCCGTGTGGACGGAAGGCTTTTTTGATATCGACTAATGTTCGTTTTCGTCACGGTGTAAACGTGGCCTTAGCTTAGCTTAGGATATAGGCTATAGAAGCAAGGGGGAATCAGATACATGTTTTAAATGTTTAACAACGGCCATGTCCCAGTACTATAGTTTCCGACATAGTGTCTGTTTGTTCGTTGCTACTGGCACATTGCCCCCCGCTGTGATCAGTGAGAGGTCTCTGAGAGACCCCCTGCTTAGTGTGTGCTCTTTCCAGAGACGTTCTTACTCTCCCTCTCTCCACAGGCCTCCCCCTGATAATGCTGTCACTCCTCGCAGCATCAAGCTTCCCTGGGTGTCGGGAGGATGTTTGGGAGCGTGACTGATGTCAAAGACGTGTCGTATGTGTGACAGAAGCAGTGTAATCCCTCAGGGTCTGTATTGTGTCTGTGTTAGTGCTGTTCCCCTCAAAATGTCTGTCCTCACAGCAGGAAAGGACTCTTTAAAGTAGAGACACTACATACTGACATACACCTGCGCATCAGCAGGAAAGGACTCTTTAAAGTAGAGACACTACATACTAATATACACCTGAACATCAGCAGGAGAGGACTCTTTAAAGTAGAGACACTACATACTGATATACACCTGAACATCAGCAGGAGACAACTCTTTAAAGTAGATACACTACATACTGATATACACCTGAACATCAGCAGGAGAGGACTCTTTAAAGTAGAGACACTACATACTGATATACACCTGAACATCAGCAGGAGAGGACTCTTTAAAGTAGAGACACTACATACTGATATACACCTGAACATCAGCAGGAGAGGACTCTTTAAAGTAGAGACACTACATACTGATATACACCTGAACATCAGCAGGAGAGGACTCTTTAAAGTAGAGACACTACATACTGATATACACCTGAACATCAGCAGGAGAGGACTCTTTAAAGTAGAGACACTACATACTGATATACACCTGAACATCAGCAGGAGAGGACTCTTTAAAGTAGAGACACTAAATACTGATATACACCTGAACATCAGCAGGAGAGGACTCTTTAAAGTAGAGACACTACATACTGATATACACCTGAACATCAGCAGGAGAGGACTCTTTAAAGTAGAGACACTACATACTGATATACACCTGAACATCAGCAGGAGAGGACTCTTTAAAGTAGAGACACTACATACTGATATACACCTGAAACATCAGCAGGAGAGGACTCTTTAAAGTAGAGACACTACATACTGATATACACCTGAACATCAGCAGGAGAGGACTCTTTAAAGTAGAGACACTACATACTGATATACACCTGAACATCAGCAGGAGAGGACACTTTAAAGTAGAGACACTACATACTGATATACACCTGAACATCAGCAGGAGAGGACTCTTTAAAGTAGAGACACTATACTGATATACACCTGAACATCAGCAGGATAGGACTCTTTAAAGTAGAGTCACTACATACTGATATACACCTGAACATCAGCAGGAGAGGACTCTTTAAAGTAGAGACACTACATACTGATATACACCTGAACATCGGCAGGAGAGGACTCTTTAAAGTAGAGACACTACATACTGATATACACCTGAACATCGGCAGGAGAGGACTCTTTAAAGTAGAGACACTACATACTGATATACACCTGAACATTAGCTCAATAGGGCTCCTTTGTAGGACAGGTTTGATACAGTTAGCTTAGATTGGTGTATATTTCCATTAGTTCTTGGCACACAGCTTCATCTGATCATCTTCTATTCATAAGACTCAAAGGATGGTTCCACTGAGGATTTAACCTTCTGTCGACGTGGTAACCACTGCACTATGAAACCTCTGCCTCTCCTTTCTTATCAGATGTCCCGTTGTGTTTGTTTGGTTTCTTACTCACTGTCTACAGATATATGAGATAGGTAGATTAGGGATGTGAACAGAGCAGGAATTACCATAAGTGATTGACCTGTGAACGACTGGTTATTTTCCCCAAAGGACCCTACATGCCCTCTCTGTGCTGGGTGGCGCTTCAGTTTGGCTGAATTGACTAAATCAATTAAGTGTAGCTGCTGGAGTTGCCTTTGCTGCTTTCACACCCAGTATCCTGTTCTTCCTTTGAATGGCAGTTTGTTTTACGGGATTGATTATGTACCAAGGGAGCAGAAGCGATAAGACCTTCAGATAAGAAAGCTGCTCCGCTGAGATCACAGCTTTGACATTGATACCAATTATGTTTGCACACAAGTAGAACGCACCTGAACAATGTAATGCAAGAGCCATACACTAAGGTCTACTTTTGTATAACTAAAATGTGAGGTATGGTTGCGACAGAAAGGATTTCATTCTTATTTTTTTAGATTAAATGTTCACGTTGCATTTCATTGAATGTGTTTTCCTATGTTTGGATTATAAAGCCTTGCAATGGGATGATGGTAAATGGTAATAGTAGAAAATAGTCATTTAGTAATCTAAACTTTGGTAACCTAATTCAGGAAGGAAATGCTTTGTTGGGTTTATTTTATTTTGTTTTAATTCGTCTCATTGTTTCCCTCCTGGAATAGTTTTTCCAAAAAATATATTTGTTGTTTTTCTGGGAAAACTCTCAAAGCATCCTGATACATGATTTTAGTCAGAAATAAACATTTGCTCCAGTTACCAGCAACTCTCTGAAGATGCCTATAATGTCACTATAACAGCATGTGTCTAGTCGCGCTGATCTTTGTGAATTGGATTGTTTTTGAAAGGCAGCTCATTTGCATAGAAAAAGGCCAATTTGTGCACAAACTCATTTAAAGTAGAAAAAGCACAGGAGCACTGAGATGATATTTAGACAATCAGTTCAGTTAGGGTTTCTGATCAAAAGTTGTGTTCAATGGCATTAAAACGAGAAAACCGCTGCTGAAGGTTAATCCATAGGTTAATCCAATGTGTCCGTGTCACTTTGAAATTAATACTGATAATCCATCATTCCATTTTTATGTCAAAAATTGAGATTTTTAATAAGCTGGTATGTTAGCCACCAGAGTGTATCGCAGCTTCCAATTCCGGGGCATTCCGGCTACGCATCACTCTATTCACCAATGGGTAACGTTTAGATGGATTTTAGGAACCTCCCCCTCGATTCTATTGGCTCTTACGGTTAAAAAGAGGTGTCAATCATCAAAATCGAACTAGGAGGGCCAAAGATATGGAAAATCCACCCAAATGACCCCAGAAGTGTTTTTCTTTTGCTAAACGTCTCTAAAAAGGTCAAATGTAATTTGTTTTGCATCAATCTTGATACAGGGTACTTATTATATGTTATAGTTTGGATTCCTAAAGTTTTTAGTCTACCATCCCATCATTCAAGGGTGGTTTTTACTATAAGTAATGTTTTTCTTTTGGACGGACACTATCATTTACATTTTTTTAATATGTTCAATCTGAATTTACTTTAAAATTAAAAAAAATCTATATTGATTCTGACTCTTCTACATCCAACGCACAGGTTTATCATTGCTTTGAGAAAAAAGATTATTAATTTACCCCTTTTAGAAGTGAAGATAGTCATTTGTTCTGGGAATGTCATTTTCGAGCCTGAGCCTGAGCAAATCAAATTTATGAGACAATTATACAAAAATGTGACTTATTATTATGTCAAAAAATTACAATAGAAAGTCCAAATGATGACTTCCTCACTTCTACATACCGTCATCCTGATGATCGAGCATTTTCTCAGGCACAGTTTATTACTCTTTATCTTTTCCTGGAAGAAATTGTATATTTTGAATGTCAGTAGATCTAATCTCCCTGACATCGAAAATGTTCCAACCTGAAGAAAATATTTGTAATGTTTAACATTATTTCCACGCTTTTTTTCTCCATATTGGATACACATTTGACCAGAAACACTTACATGTATACAGTGAGTTCGACCAAAGGACATACATCAAACCCAACCAGGTTTAAAAGGCTTTAATACTGACGTTTACAGTTAAGCAGTTATCACGGACTGCACATTAAAACCTGAAATGCCCTTAAGCTTTAGTCTGTAAGTCTGGGAATATGAAAATGCTTACAGCCTCTACATCTGCTGTGTGTGAGAGAGAGTGTGTGTGTGTGTGTGTGTGTGTGTGTGTGTGTGTGTGTGTGTGTGTGTGTGTGTGTGTGTGTGTGTGTGTGTGTGTGTGTGTGTGTGTGTGTGTGTGTGTGTGTGTGTGTGTGTGTGTGTGTGTGTGTGTGTGTGAGTGTGTGTGTGTGTGTGTGTGTGTGTGTGTGTGTGTGTGTGTATGTGTGTGTGTGTGAATGCTCGTCCATGTAGTCTGAGAGATGTGTGTGTGTGTGTGTGTGTGTGTGTGTGTGTGTGTGTGTGTGTGTGTGTGTGTGTGTGTGTGTGTGTGTGTGTGTGTGTGTGTGTGTGTGTGTGTGTGTGTGTGTGTGTGTGTGTGCAATACAATCCTCCCTTTACACATCTGACTTAAAAACCCCCTTGTCATTGTTTCTGAATCACAGTCGCAGGAATCTTTTGACTAAGTCCCTGTGTCTGACGGGCAAAGACAATTGAAATGTCAAGCATACATTCCCAAAGAGAACAACGCGTTATTCCCTGTGTATGATGAAGGTGTTTCCTCTGGATGTAACGGAGGGCTTCTGCTGCACCGATGCTCAGGATTTAGCTCCTGCGGTGTTGAGGCTTAACTCATGACCTTGTGGAAAGAGCTGCAAAGGCGAGGGGAGGTCTGCAGCCTTTCAATAACGATATACTGTAGATATGAAGCTCACTGTTATGCAAACTGCTGCATTTCCCCTGTTTAACAAATATACATCTGCCTAGGACAATGTAGGATTGCATTCATTGATTTTGAAGCAGCCCTATATTATGTAGCTTTGTTTAATAGACCATAGAATATATGATTGCATTCTCTGCATGGTACAACAGAATATATTGTAGAAATAACAGAGGGTAGACGATATAAATCCTTGCGCTACACATAAACAAGGTTAATGTGCAAATTAATAGTTTTTGTAAAGGCTTATTTATCTTAATAAAAAGGTTTGTGAGAACCAAAGATTAATATGAATCTAAGTGGCTTACATATATTTTTCCTAGTTTATCTTGGATGGCACAGACATTATATAAATGTAAGGGATTTATATATAAACATAATGCATATTAATAGATCATGAAAGTCTAGGTTATATATCTAAATACTGTGTTCATGTTATTGCTGACCTATCCTTGACATGTGACTAGATAACTTAAATAATATAAGCAATAATAAGCAAACATTGGTCAAATTAGTGTCTTATTGATTAAGGCATAGCTGTTTGGTAACACATACTGTGTGGATTCAACATAAAGTAATACAACTCTGTTTGACTGAAGCCTTGTCAAGACATCATGTTAATATCCAGGATTAGGCGCCCTAAAAATAGACTATTAAGAGCAGGACAACTGAACTGCTATTAGATCATTTCCAGGGCAATGTATTAATGTTTCCGCGACAACGGGCTTCTCTCCATCCTTTCAGTAATGAGGTGAAGGAGATTCCTGTCACTGTGTTTCCGGAGAGAAACACTCAAAATGACATGAATCACTGTCACAGCTCACACTGGGACAAACACACACACACACACACCCACACCCACACACACACGCACACACACACACACACACACACACACACACACACACACACACACACACACACACACACACACACACACACACACACACACACACACACACACACACACACACACACACACACACACACACACACACACACACACACACACACACACACACACACACACACACACACACACACACACACACACACACACACACACACACACACACACACACACACACACACACACAGCTCACACTGAGACACGTAGCCTTCACAATCAGCCATGTCCTTGCCCTAAGACAAACACACACACACACAC
Source organism: Notothenia rossii (assembly GCF_949606895.1). Classification (NCBI taxonomy): domain Eukaryota; kingdom Metazoa; phylum Chordata; class Actinopteri; order Perciformes; family Nototheniidae; genus Notothenia; species Notothenia rossii. The sequence goes on from NW_027639764.1 coordinate 12,591, forward strand.
ACACACACATACACACACACACACACACACACACACACACACACACACACACACCACACACATACAGCTCACACACACACACACACACACACACACAAAACCATAGGAGTTACGTGTCTAAAAGCAAAGCCTTTGCCTTAACATAACCTGAAACTGATCCTCAAATCAAATCTAGAACCTAAATGTCCTCACAATCCAAAAGGTCCTCACAACATTAGCTGGTCAGTAATTGGTCTTTGCAAGACAAAGCTATATCGAAGCATGCACACACACACGGTGCTATGTGTGTGTGTATGACAAGCTAAAATAGCCGTTATGACTGCGATCAGTATTGCCAGAGAAACAGCTTTCTGCAGAGATCCAGATTTTTAACACTTGGCTACGTTCAGAGACAGTGTGTCACAACCTATGAATACAAATCAGAATAAGACCCTGCGAGGAATCTTCTATATATTAGAAATTCAAGTAATCGAGTTTAGGGATTAATGGCGGCACAGAGCATGACATAAAGTGCTGTTTTTATTCCCATTTCTATAGTTGGTTGCATGTTTTACTGTTGGTTATCTACATTATTTAATTAAGAAATAAACCTTTTGACTGGAAGCCCCATTTGCAATTGGGGAAAGCAGCTCAGCTTCAATTCCCTAGCCACACATTCATGTTGTTTTCCCTGGAGAAAGGCATTTTAAGATTAGCTATTGTATCGGGTTTTACACAGCTCTGCAAAGCATCCAGCTTCAAGCCTCATCTTCCACATTCTGAAGTTTTAATTCTATAAGACGAATTCAAATATTCCTCCTGGAATACAGAATCTTTATCCCACAAAGTTCAATTATCTTGAAACGGCTCGGAAAAAATGGAAGATGACACTGGGGTGAAACTGAAAGTGATTTACATTTGAAACAAGTTTAATCATCTTGCCAGCATCTGATTCGGGAAGACATAAGAATTTTTGGCAGAGTGAGTCACTGTAATGTCTTAAATCAAGATACAACTCACAGACAGCCCTCTCATTCTCTGATGCCTAGCTTTGATAGCTGGAACATTGACAGAAACACACCAATATATTCCCTTTCTTTGCCCTACTTATTTGTGCTTAATATCCATTCTAGGGAACACAATTGAAGATGATAGTGCAATCTGAGTTAAATCTATCTGTAACAGTTTAAAAAGCAGATGTTAAATCATTTTCTTTTTGTATTCATCTCTGTCATCTGCTCTATTTTAAGAAAATCCTTAGTCAAGCCTTTTATTGAAGTTCTTTTGAATCCGTAAATGTCAGAAATACAGCCGAGACATGAAGGGATGAATCTGTGCAACGTCTACAAGCTTGTAGAACATTTGACTGTGAAATGATGCTGACTGGTGCCAGGAGAGACACAGAATAACAGCGTTCACTGCACTACCATGTACTTTAACACAAACAACTGTGTTAGATTACTGCTTTCACACACACTTCAAAGACAAGAATGAACGACACAATGCGTGTATTTCAGACTCAATCTGTGGTCATGATTTCAAGTGAGATTTTTCACGCTAAATCCTCTTTGAAAATGGACCAAAATGCTGTGATTTACATTATAATCAGAATCAGAATACCGTTATTCGTCCTCTGGAAATGTACAAAAGACACATGATGCTTATATCATCAATCAATCACTATTTGAGGTGCAGGGTGTCATTTATTTCATATTTAAAGGTGACCTATCATGCAAAATGCACTTTTGTACGTCTTTTATACATAAATATGTGTCTCACCAAGTGTCAGAAAACACAACCCTCTCTATTTTCCTCCATACCCAAATCTCTTAAAAAGGGGCTGCAACGGATCTGATACAGACTGATCCAGATTTGAACACTTCTATGACGTCACAGAAGTGGCGCTACGGCTATTGGGCCAACTCCACCAATCAGGAGGAGACAGCCACGGACATTGCCGTTGGAAAGCGCTGGGGACGCTGTAGTACATATGCCAGGGCTGTAGATGGTGCTGTTCTCACGGAATCAGCTCATGATGCAAAGACAGTGTTCAATTGAGCGAAATGAGGAATGGCTAAAATGCATGATCTGTTTGGTATTTTGAAAAAGAAAAAGTATAAATATGCCTTTTATAGGTATGGTCCTTCACTATATTATTCAAATATAGCATGATAGGTCCACTACTGTATGATGGAAAGCATTCATTTGATTTATATAATAAACTGCATCCCGGTCACATGACTTCCCGTCACCAGCGCTAAGCTAAAGGCCGCTAATGTTTGTCATGATGAACTTTAGTAGTCCTCTTTAGAAACTTGTTCGAAGCAACAGTAGTTTTATTGACACATAGCTTCAGAAAATCACCAGTTTGTAAGTATTTGATGTTGTTTCATTGTATTTAAATGTGTTTGAACAGCTGTTATTGATGTGCATTGTCTAAATATATTATTCCTCGTCCTCACAGTACCTGTATTGTCTTGCGTTGTTGCGATCAACCTGTGGGGCACTCGAGGTGAGACCTTCAGTCCTGCTCGTATCTGGTAGAACCTGAGGGAGAACATATGGACATGTTAGTGAATTTAAAACGGTACTGTACAAATGTTCAGACTGATGTCCTTCGAAACAACCTGTCAAGAAAACCTACAAGTGACAAGTAAAGTGAACAAACTGTTGTTCACCATAGTGTCTTCAACAAAAAGCCACCTGTATCCAATTGACTATTTATACTTGTTGCTATTTTGAGGTTTTTCTTGAATTTGAATAAATCCACCAAGTTTCAACTATTATAAAACTTGGTGGAAAGTTGTAGCACCGGCCACGGAAGAAGCCGTAACATTTAGCAGCAGATCCAAATATCACACTATCTAACTTACTTAAGATTCAAACTAACGATATTGAATGCCGACTGAGCTAGTGACGTATACTGACTTCACAACCTTTACTTACTGTGTTTCAGATAAGCTTTTCTTGTTAAACATTTAAAGTTTTGCATCCAGTTTTGCAACAGGACACATGCTTTGTAAACGTATTTGTTGTCTAGAAAAGGTGTTGGTATATACAAAATGCTCTATTGTGAAATCAAGAAGACATGTTTCCTGTTCACTTGTTGACAAGTGTAGCATTTAAGCTTTTATCTAAGTAGTCCTTTTGACTCTGACAATAAGTCAACAATGTCTTGTTAAACATTAGCAGTCATCAATGTACAAGCTCAGATAAATTATTTAAGTTCTACCTGCAGGGTTATTAATAATGAACAATACATAATAATGTACCTACAGTATATGCAAAATCTGTTAAGTATACTTTACATGCTATGAGATAAACATCCTACAGTACTGCCAAACACCTAAAGATAAGATGAGAATGTATTGATACAGTAAATGTGGTGATTACTGTTTAACAAAATACTTAGACTAAATACAAGAATAAACAGATAACAAATTATTTTCAACATGGCATCCCAGACCATAGGCAGCACTGGAAAACATGTCTTTGAAAAGGTCACTTTGACGGTCTAAGTCAAAGCCGCTTTGTATAAAAGCACATCTCATCTCCGGGGACACATCGGGTGATCTGAGGGAGCAAAGTGTGTGTGAACACACTCATCACCTCAGTGTGTTAGTGGCCACGCTGCTAAAGGCTGAGGCTCGACAGAGAAGAGCACGGAAGGGTTTCTGAAGGTTGATGAATACACAACGGGATGTTTATGAAATGAAAAAGGTCAACTGGGTAACTGGTCAGAGACTATTCCTCTAGCTGTTACATTTAATGTTTATGGAACAGGCTGGTTCCTTTAGTTTGAATGTGTGTTTGGTGGCGTGATCATTATTATTTAGAGTCATTGCGTGCCTATTGATTTGAACACGATCCGTGTATCCATCATTTCCTGGTCTTCTCTAAAGAAGAGGGACCAATGGAAACGTTGTCATGTTGCCGTTGTTCAGCATGGAAACATTCATTAGCTAACAATGACATTATTGTTCTATTAATATAAAGGGAGGTCAGGTACTCTTTAATTTAGCCCCAAGCCTGTTTTTCAGGTTTCAGG
>NW_027639763.1:0-7097 GCF_949606895.1 Notothenia rossii
CCCAGTTTCTTTAGTCCATGTTGGTATGTTTAAATGTCTTTATTCAGTGCACAACCCAAAGATATTGATTTTATTTGTATAAAAAGAAAAGCAGGATATTTCCATATTTGAGAGATTGAAAAAAAAAAAAGTTGTCCTGATATTTTTGCATAAAATAAAAATGCAGAATATTTTACTGTCCATTGAAAAACCATTAGAAACATAATTAGAATCCCCCTGCGGTCATATTTGATATCAGAGGTGGGAAATAGTGGAGTACAAATACTTTGTTTACTGTACTTAAAGGCCACCTATCATGCTATTTGTAGACAATAGCATAGGTCTCTGATATATACAAAAATATTAAAAACATGTCTATGAAGTGTTTTGCTCAAAATACCAAACAGATCACCCATTCTAGCCATGCCTCATATCCCTCTATTTCACTTCCTGCTTCTAAAGTGCTGATTTGGTGTATAAAGCTTTTAAAAATAAAAAAGGAGGGGGCTGAGCTCATGCGGGACCCGGCAGCTACTGTCTAAACTAAGTACTGCCGTGATGAAACGCCATATCATGGATTATCAAGGATTCTCTCTGAAACAGTATGGAGCTCAAAGGCTTTCTCTCTTGCCGGTTATACCACAAGGTGAGTTCCTTTTTACTTCCTGCTTCTTCACACACATGCTCTCCAGTACAGGTTAGCTCTGAGTGTTAGCCATGCTAATGTAAACACCGACCAATCATATTACGTCCAAAACGCAAATCTGGATCAGCTCCGTTGTAGCCCCGTTTTTAGAGATTTGGGTACGGAGGAAGAGAGAGGGTTTTATTTTCTGGCGCTGCGTGAGTTCCCCGACACACCGGGGACACATGTTTATGTATAAAAGACATCAAAAAGTGCATTTTGCATGATAGGTCCCCTTTAAATACATTTCTCTGGTATCAGTACTTTACTCCACTACTTATTTTTCTGACGACTTGTTACGTTTACTTCTTACATGTTGAACTCAAATACCTGTACTTTCTACTTCTTACATTTTGAACCCAAATACCTGTACTTTCTACTTCTTACATGTTGAACACAAATACCTGTACTTTCTACTTCTTACATGTTGAACTCAAATACCTGTACTTTCTACTTCTTACATGTTGAACCCAAATACCTGTACTTTCTACTTCTTACATGTTGAACCCAAATACCTGTACTTTCTACTTCTTACATTTTGAACACTAATACCTGTACTTTCTACTTCTTACATGTTGAACTCAAATACCTGTACTTTCTACTTCTTACATGTTGAACACAAATACCTGTACTTTCTACTTCTTACATGTTGAACTCAAATACCTGTACTTTCTACTTCTTACATGTTGAACACAAATACCTGTACTTTCTACTTCTCTCATTTCCCAAACAGGCTGGTTCCTTTAGTCTGAATGTGTGTTTGGTGGCGTGATCATTATTATTTAGAGTCATTGCGTGCCTATTGATTTGAACACGATCCGTGTATCCATCATTTCCTGGTCTTCTCTAAAGAAGAGGGACCAATGAAAACGTTGTCATGTCATCTCTGTTTGATAGTAAAAGCATTTTCACTCACAGTCTCTGGCCGTCGTTCTGCGTGTAGAAGCTGACCGACTTGATGGTTGCCACGACGACCACCATGCAGAGCGTCACGGGCACGAACAGCATGATGACGTGTTTGGCTCCGTACTTCAGGGTCAGCTCTTCATCGTCGTCTTCCTCCGCCTCCACCACCACCCGGGGGGGTCGAGGGGGGGGCTGCCCGTTCTGCTCTGGACCGCTGCCGTTACCTCCGGGACCCCCAACCCCTCCATCAGCTCCTCTGGACCGGGCCCGGACCCCTTCTGCCTCCCGAGGGGGGGGCTCAGAGGCCACGTCTGTCTCCTGCTGGTCCTAAACAGGAGAAGAAGGCAAGTTTATTTATACTTTTCAACTCAAGGCAAGTGCTTTACAAAAATGGAAGACATTAAAGGTCCGCTATTATACTGTTTTTCATCAATATATTATACACTGAACAAAAATATAAACGCAACACTTTTGTTTTTGCTCCCATTTTTCATGAGATGAACTCAAAGATCTAAAACATTTTCTATATACACAAAATAACCATTTCTCTCAAATATTGTTCACAAATCTGAAAAAATCTGTGATAGTGAGCACTTCTCCTTTGCCGAGATAATCCATCCCACCTCACAGGTGTGGCATATCAAGATGCTGATTAGACAGCATGATTATTGCACAGGTGTGCCTTAGGCTGGCCACAATAAAAGGCCACTCTGAAACGTGCATTTTTGCTTTATTGGGGGGGTCTGGGGGGGTCCGAAAACCAGTCAGTATCTGGTGTGAGGGTTAGGGTTAGGGTAATGTTTTGAATCGAGTGGCCTGTGTTCGTCGTCCATAACATACGCCTAACCATACCATAACCCCACCACGACCATGGGACACTCGATTTACAACATTACCCTAACCCTAACCCTAACACCAGATACTGACTGGTTTTCGGACCCCCCCAGACCCCCCCAATAAAGCAAAACTGCACGTTTCAGAGTGGCCTTTTATTGTGGCCAGCCTAAGGCACACCTGTGCAATAATCATGCTGTCTAATCAGCATCTTGATATGCCACACCTGTGAGGTGGGATGGATTATCTCGGCAAAGGAGAAGTGCTCACTATCACAGATTTTTTCAGATTTGTGAACAATATTTGAGAGAAATGGTTATTTTGTGTTTATAGAAAATGTTTTAGATCTTTGAGTTCATCTCATGAAAAATGGGAGCAAAAACAAAAGTGTTGCGTTTATATTTTTGTTCAGTGTAGGTCTCAGATATATACAGAACATGTCTCTGATTGGCTCCAAACACCAAACAGATCTTTGCAGCATCATATAATCCCCTCTGGGGGGGGGGGGGGGTTCCTTGGTTGCTGATTGGCTAATGGCTACACAAGCCAAAAAATCGTTATACAAAGATACGATATTACTTTATTTGTCATATCAAGTCTGAAATTTGACTTGCGATGTGCTGTGACGCAAGTTATGACATCATAAAGTGGCCAACATCTGATCAGCTCATTTTCAGACGGGTTTTTATAGAAATGGATCAGGACAAAAAGAGAGAGAATCTTTGTTCCTGAAACTTTCAGAGTCTCTTTACACAGAGGGGACACATGTATGTTGATGTAGAAGAGACATGAAGAAGAGGGGACACATGTATGTTGATGTAGAAGAGACATGAAGAAGAGGGGACACATGTATGTTGATGTAGAAGAGACATGAAGAAGAGGGGACACATTTTGATGTAGAAGAGACATGAAGAAGAGGGGACACATGTTGATGTAGAAGAGACATGAAGAAGAGGGGACACATGTTGATGTAGAAGAGACATGAAGAAGAGGGGACACATGTTGATGTAGAAGAGACATGAGGAAGTGGATTTTGCATAATAGGGGACCTTTAAGAGCATACAACTCATTAGAAACATTAAAAAAGCAAAGATAATGGAACATGAAAAGTTACAGTGTGAGATGTGAATAGTTCAATTAAAAGCAGCGGCAACAAGAAAAGTCTTCAGCCTGGATTTAAAAGTAGTCAGAGCTGCAGCAGAGTTTGTTCCAGATATTTGACAACACCCCAAACCAAAGTCTCACATGACACGTTCTTTTGACACTTTTCTAACCTTTTATATTCCTTTCATCCTTTTTGCATTCCCAGACAACACATGTTCCTGTTTCACTGTCACCCGAACCCATCTTTGACCTTTAAACCACTTTTCCCTGTGTTCCTTCCAGAGGGAGTTTCTCTCCCACAGATTGATTTTCAAGTAATTTTAAGCTTTGGATGTTTGGATGGGGGAGTCATATTATGGAGATGACAAGTAATTGTTCGTGTAGATTGGGAATGGCATGCAACAGAAATATCTCGGTACTGGAGTTATTTTACCAAATCGGCAGAATAGCAACACAAGATGAATTCTTGAAAGTTGTTCTTATTTGTCTTTAGTATGGTTTTGTAATTGGCTCGTGAACAAACAGAGACATTGTGGTTCGCAGTTAACACATGAACCTTTTTTATATCTGGCACATCAATTCTATGTTTGTTTTACGAAACCAGAGATCTTCTGAAAGTCTGTGCCCAGAATATATCACATGAACAGTCAAAATATATCTTTCTTAATGTATTTTAGGGATGCACGATATTGGTTTTTTGAAACCGATACCGATAACTTCCTGCTTCTCAAGACCGATACCCGATAATAATACTTCTGCATTGCATTCGTTAATACAAATAGCAAGCGAACTATCTAACTCTGAAACTTTGAAATAGTCCCATACTACCGACGACATGTTTGTTTACTGTCCTGGCTTCACGGCCGCACACCATTTACGTCACAGCCAGGCATGAGTTAGGGAGCGCTGGATTTGTGAAAAACTCCCCTCTTCCTAAACCACTAATACCACAGTACTGGCAAAACGGGAGGAGCCGAGTGAAAAACAAGCGCCCCTCATCCCAATCCACCCGCACTTTTTTTTTACCCCCAAAATATATTGTATATTATCGGGGCTATTAATACTTTTATCGGGTTTATCGGGATGACGTCATAATTCCTGGACCGATAATTTTCAGGACGATAATTATCGTGCACCACTAATGTATTTATCTGCAGAAGTTCTCAAGTCAACAACCCCATGACATTATGAGTTAAAAACATTCCTTACTAAATGTGTGTGTTTGTTTTTATTGGCAAAAGAACCATGGAAATGGAATTGCACAAATATTACAGCAATCTTATCAAACTATCCATGTTTTCATTTCAGAGATTAGCTGGCAGGTTTGAGTTCACTAGACAAGTTCCTCTGCGGATAAAACGCTACCCTTATCCCGAAGATCTGTCCCGTCATGACAATAAAAGCAGGAGAACTGTGTGACATAAAACGAGTCCAGACACAAAAGACATCACCCAGGGCTGCAGCTAACGGATATTTGTATTATCCAGGAATCTGCCAAAGATATTTTCTAAATGAATACATTGGTCCCAAACCAAAAGATTCTCCCTTATTTACTTTTGTTAAACCGCAGTTAACAAAAACAAACAGTGATTGAAGTTAAATGTCATGTTTATCAATGATAAAAAGCCTCCCCATCATCCTAAAGACATGACAATAAAACGAGTCAAGACACGTGTCAGAAACATGAAGCAGTCTCACCACGAACACAGAAACATGAAGCAGTCTCACCACGAACACAGAAACATGAAGCAGTCTCACCAAGAACACAGAGACATGAAGCAGTCTCACCAAGAACACAGAGACATGAAGCAGTCTCACCAAGAACACAGAAACATGAAGCAGTCTCACCAAGAACACAGAAACATGAAGCAGTCTCACCACGAACACAGAGACATGAAGCAGTCTCACCAAGAACACAGAAACATGAAGCAGTCTCACCACGAACACAGAAACATGAAGCAGTCTCACCAAGAACACAGAGACATGAAGCAGTCTCACCAAGAACACAGAGACATGAAGCAGTCTCACCAAGAACACAGAAACATGAAGCAGTCTCACCAAGAACACAGAAACATGAAGCAGTCTCACCAAGAACACAGAGACATGAAGCAGTCTCACCAAGAACACAGAGACATGAAGCAGTCTCACCAAGAACACAGAAACATGAAGCAGTCTCACCAAGAACACAGAGACATGAAGCAGTCTCACCAAGAACACAGAGACATGAAGCAGTCTCACCAAGAACACAGAAACATGAAGCAGTCTCACCAAGAACACAGAAACATGACAGATACCAATCCTAATTTAAGTAAATTAATCTGTAGCTTCAACCATATCCTCTAATGTCACCCAACTAAAGTCATGTTTCCAGGATAATGAGAAGCAAGGAAACTGTTGTGTTTAATTTACTGACCTCTCATTGAACAAGCAAGGAATCTTTATCTTGAGCCCTGATATGATGAGCATTAACCTTCTTTTGAAACTCTGCTGCAGCCACACTGTCCAGGCTAAGCTTTTCTGACCTGGCTGACATCATACAGACCATAATATGCAGCTAAAGACAGAAATTAAATGTTTAGCAGATCTCCAAGAAAGAGACATACAGTTGAGATGTACAAGCACAGCTGTTATGGGATAAACAAGGCTTAAGGTTGTGGCGTAGTCAGTGACAGTGAAAGAGACTTTGACTGCTGGATCAGCCACACCTTTATTTACAGTGTGAGCCTAACAGAGAGCAAAGAACACAATACTCATTTACTGCATTAACATCCTGATGACACCACAGTTATCAGACTGCTGCACAGTGTGTGGCGTCACAATCTGACTCAGAGAGAGAAACACACACACACACACACACTGACCATGTTGTTCTCGATATCCTCGGCATTGTTCGCCATGTTCGGCTCGGCTGACGCTTGTCCTCACATGCACACCAGATTCTATTGCCCTGTTGAAAGAGAATAGGAGTTTAATATTAAGTTATAGTATATTAAATGTGCATAATAAAAAGGCATAGAATTAATTTACATTCAAATCAAAGGAAAGGTGGCATATGTTTTATAGCCCTGAGTCGCAAATATGTGATTTGAAAATTACTTGACAGTGATTTAAAATCCGAAAACACAAAAAGAGAGCATATTGACTAATATAAATAACATCATACTTTACAATTGTGTTAGCTGTTATTTGGCCCTTCATAATGTTTCATAATTTCAACATTGTTCTGTTTTATTTTGAGATGTTTATATTTTCTAATCATGTGTTATGCCTTGTTTTAACATTCTGCTTTGATGCTTCTACATTCCCAATTTGGGATCAATAAAGAATATCTTCTTCTTTCCTCTGAATTGTAGTGGAGTAGAAGAACAAAGTAGCAACACATGGAAATACTCAAGTAAAGTACAAGTACCTCAAAATTACTACTTAGTTACTTTACACCTCGTCTGATTCTGATGCCATAACGGCAGAGCTTATGTTATTCCTATTAACAGGTTACTAGCAAGGAAGTCAGTGTTTGGTGGAATAGAGATGTAAATACGAATAAAAAAAACCTAGGGTTTTAACCAGATCTAGAACATTAATATATAAT